>NC_056749.1:369400738-369550738 GCF_019279795.1 Protopterus annectens
AGAAAATAAGCCACATTTTGTAAAGTTTTTCAACACACTTTGCTATATTTTTCAAAAAGTGAAATGGGAAGTTAGGGTTGAAGAGAGAATAGGAAGTAAAGGGAAACATGGCTCCATTTACAAGAAGCATTTAATGTAAGTTTTCTGACTGCTAAGGCCGATCACTATTGTATTACTTGTTTCTTACTGCTAAATAAATCAGGTAGAATATTTGTTTTCAGCTGACCAGATTATCTGTCTCAGGATTATGACAGAGCCAGAGCCCATCCTAGCATCCACTGATATAAAGCAGAGAAACAGAAGAAATAGTTATGGATGGCATGGCATTCCATTTGCAGGATACACGCTGGACATTCCAGCTGATGCTTGTGCCTAGTCAGGTACATACTGAAGGGGACATTATACTCAATGATGGGCCTGATGATGGCCAAATACAGTGAACCAATGACATTCTCGGACCTAGATGTCATGCCTTCCTTTATAAGGGCCAAATACAGTGAACCAATGACATCCTCGAACCTAGATGTCATGCCTTCCTTTATAAGGGCCAAATACAGTGAACCAATGACATCCTCGGACCTAGATGTCATGCCTTCCTTTATAAGGGCCAAATACAGTGAACCAATGACATCCTCTGACCTAGATGTCATGCCTTCCTTTATGGGTTGCGCAACATAAAATGATTTCCTCATTACCTTAGACACGTGTTGGTTGAAAGCCAGGTTACTACCTATATTCGTACCCAAATCCCTCACTAATTGTTCCACTCTTAGGGGGTGCACTACTGACGAGGTGATTTCTTAGGCTGGCTGACTTCCCAAAAGGTACTATTATACATTTCTTGACACTGAGTTTTAAGCCTTGGCTTTTGTTAGTCCTTCCTGTAGGATGTTTGTGTCCTGAGGGGATTCTATAACTGCTCTTAGTTTGCAATCATCTGCAGACTTGGTCAGCTAAAGGCCCTTAACATGAGCCTTGACTTCCGAGACATAGATGCCAAAAAGGATTAAACTGATCACAGATTCTTGAGGGAATTCACTAGTGGCAGGCATCTTTGTGGAGGTGGTCTCCCTATCCTAACTTCCTGGGATCTATCTGAGAGCCAGCTGGCTATCCAGTGTGTAACATATGTGTTTATGCCGATATCCATCAGTTTGTTTACAATGTCCAAGTCAGGTATTGTATCAAATGCCTTATCCCGCTCAAGGTAGGCAGGATGCAGCATTCTGCCCTCATCCATTGCCTTGGTGACCTTCTTAATGAAGTCCAGCAGGTTCAGTAGGTGTGATCTGCCCTTGATGAAATCAAACTGGGGTGGATCCAGTGTTTGAAGATTTACTATGTCCTTATTAATCATTTGCATGATAAATCTTTCCATGGCTTTGCAAATGAGACAAGTCAACTTTATGGGTCTGTATTTCCAGTAGTGTATTGATAGCTTGTCCTTGTGCAGAGGGAGGAATTGCAGTTCTCCATTCCCATGGTGCAAAGCCTGACTGGAAGCTATGGTTGGACACTGATCCCAGTGGTCCCAATAAGTCATGTTTAGGCTATTTAGTAGTATTTTTGCCATAGAAAGCACATCTAGGACCTGCTTCCAAGTTCATAGGATTATAAGATCATAGGAAGTTACTAGACTAATGGCCGTAGGGCCCTTACAAGCCTAGCCAGGTTCTACCCTTATTTCCACCATCAGCACCTAATGTCTGTGTCTAAGAGGGACACAGGTGGAACCCTCGGGGTGAATTTATGGCTACCCATCTAATCATCCAGATTGTGTTTGAAGAGAGCCAATGAGGTGCTCTATTTGACATAAAGTGGGAGTCTGTTCCAAGGGTGTGGTAACCTCTGGGAGACAAACCTGTCCCTCCAGCAGGTTCTATTAATGTCACATACCAGGTTGAGGTCTTTAGACCGAGTAACCCGTACACCATTTGACTTGCGGATATACAGCATTTCCAATAAAGCAGGGTCAGAGATTGCTTTATATGCTAGGCAGAGAGAAAAAGTTATTTTTGACGGGGTGGATTGTTTGATGGTATTTCCAGGGGCAGCTAGGGGTTAGAGTTGGTAAATATCAAGTTAAATTTATTGGCCATGAGATTTGCTATATATTCTGGCTTTGTGCAAGTGGCTCCTGCATGCTGCCTTTGAGATATCAGGCATAGCTAAAGAAAGACTTGTGGTTGTCCTTTTCCTGGGAGGCTATCTTTACCTTAAATTTGGCTTTTGTAGACTTAATTTTTCATCTTACTTTATTGCGTAGATTGATGAGAGTGCTTTTATCATGCTGAATGTAGTACTTCTTAATCTTGGCTGTTACTGTTTTCTTTTGATGTATGACCTGTTTATGTTTGCATACCTGTAGGCAGGTTTGTTTTTTTTAGTTGGTTCTGGACTTATTTCTGGTAGTTACAGCTGTCTCTATGCATTTATTGACATGATTATACAGTGTTGCTGTGAACAATTTTGCATAGGCAAATGTCTTCTTTGGTATGGAGGGACGTGGAATTTTCATAAGCTATCACTTAGTAATAAGTAATTTGCCTTAGAATAGTTCCTAAATGTTACAAGGTTGGCTGGGTCACAGAACTGATTTTTATTATGAAGGAAACAGATCTGTGCTTTAACCCTACCAGAGAGGACATGACACGGGATGGGGTGGGGGTTACAGTGTTCTTCCAAGTTTGTGAATACCACATTGAGTATGCTTGCACCTTTTAGTGACCATATGGACTATTTAGTCCAAGGTGTTTGTGTTTACAAAATCCAGAAATCTCTGGGCCTTTATGCATTAGATTATGTCAGTATCAACGTTTATAGTTGGGTAGTTGAAGTCACCCATGAATATAGTATTGGGTTGAATGGTGAGTGCCTCCAGTAAGTCCAAGTATGAGTTATGGATTACTTGCATAACAGAGGGCAACCTATAACCTGTAAGGATATGATATGGGACTTTGCCTATGGAAATCAGTTCAAGTGTGTCATCCTGTTAACTATTCTTGAGGTGAGTTTATTGAAGATATAGACTAAGACAGCTTCACCTTTGGTCCATGTCTGTGCAGTAACAGGCCTGAATGTGTGGAAGGTATTGTAGCCCTGCATTTCAGGGATACTGTCTGTGGCTTTAAACCATGTCTCAAGAACTTCACAGATGTCCACATTCTGTAGGATGAGGTGATCCTGGAGGGAGTGGAATTTCTTGTTTAAGTTCCTGTCATTGAGCAGTAACACTTTTTTTTTCCTTGGGCTTATTTTGCTATATTGGAAGGTTTGTCAGTTTAGCATTGTCTAAAAAAGGTAATGTGGGGTAAAATAATGCTTTAGCCAATATTCAAAAGTCTAGAGGAGGTAGGTGCAGACCATCCTTGGCAAAACAATATGGTCTGCTGACCATATCATCCCATCTTGACAAATTTGTGCCCCTTTGCAATGGCACCAGAAACTAAGCCAATTATTGAAATCACTCATCTTTAATTCTTATTATGTCATCATTTTTGGTGAAGATAGAATACTGCTCAATGCTAGGCACATAGCCTGGACACACAGTCTGAGAGCTCCATAATGAATCTCTCTTCAAATTGTCCAGGGAGGTACAGCTCAGGTCACTTACACCCACATGGAATTTTGCAGATCCTGGCCCCTGATAGACAGCTAACTGTGATTTTCTCCTTATTCAGCTGGGTGATCATGACATCTGTATGTCTTACAATTGAAGTCTCCTATGATTAAAATATTGGATAGTATTTTGCCCTGTTTTATGGACTTTGTAGTTGAAGCTGCAAAAGGTGTGGCTGTATGTGTTGTGTTGTGTTGGAAATTGTTCTGGTAGAGTGCTTTTGGGGTTGATGAGGATTCTTTTTGTTGGAAGAATGTCTAGGAGATCCTTGGGATTTAGGAAGGTTGCTTTTAAGTGTCTAAGCATATGTTGGTCTATGTGGTGGGTCAGTGCTATGTGCTGTGGGTATAATACATTACTGGCAATCTGATTGTTACTTTCAGTGCTTTTGTGAGAGTCTTGCCTCTAGTGATACTGTGTAATTACATCTCTCACATATTGTTTCCATTTCTCTATGGATTACATGGTTGTCAGTGAACATGAAACAATTCCTACATTGTCTCAGGATGCCCATATCTACCAAGCTGCTGGCAGAGAAATTGAGAACGTGCCCATCTATGGTGTCCGGTCTTTTTAGGTGAACTACAGAGGTGGTACAACAGGCTAACTTGGACGCTACAAGGGTAGAAACTACAACTAGGCTATGCATGACTGAAGTCATACAGCAGTGCTCCTTAGCATACAAACAAGTTGCTGCTTACATGACCTAGGACCAGATAAAGTTGCAGTGGAAGTTTAATACATTTCTATGTTGTCTGCATCTATACAAGGCTCTGCTAAATGCCACTGAGGGATGAGTAGTGGAATTTATCAACAAAAAAAAAAGTGACTAAATAAACTAAAAGCCCTCTGGTCAATGAAATGATCACTCTTTCTTTCTACCTGTGTTTTTTCCAACTCAGACAGACCAGGCTTTCATCATACTGCCACTAGAGTCGTAGTCCCAGTCTTCTTTATGTAAAAACACACTTTAATTAGCCAAAATTGAAAAGGAACCAGAAACAAATCAAACTAGCTACAGCAAGTACTTTCAAAGTGATTCTAAGGCAGACAAGCCAACAATGAGGAAAACATACTTTAGGGCAATTTCAAAGCACACCAACAGCAGCTAGACCAACGAAAAGCAAGGACACCTTACAGCAATGAAATTCAGAAAGCTGCAGTAAAATACAGCATCAGTCTTCAGAAATAACTTAGAAAAGTGTAATGTTTCAATTTAAAGTACTTATCTTAGCCCAGATGGCATCAGATGCAAGCCAAACACTCAAAGAATGCAGACTCTAAGTGTTTGAGCTCTGTGGAACTCAGCCAACAGCTAAGCAACCACACAAAATTTATAAACTCAAAGAAAAGTGAATAAACCAATTAAAAAAAACATCTGGCTGTTGAAACAATCTCACTTTGAGGCTCCCTGTGTGTTTTTCCACTTAGACCAGGCTACCTTTCCACTGCCACTACAATCACAGCTCCAGTCTTTGTAATGTAAAAACACACTTTGGTTAGCCAACGTGAAAAGGTAATGACTAGCTACAACAAGTAATTGTCACTTTCACCCCCCCAGTGTGTTTCCCAAGTTGGACAGAACAGGCTACCTTTCTACTGCCACAGGATTTACAGTACCAGCCTTCACAATGTAAAACATACTTTAGTTAGCCAAAACCGAAAATGTACCACAACTAAATCTAACACAAGTAATTGGAGGGTTATTCAAAGGAAGACAAGCAAGCAGCAAGAAGCATATATTTTAAGGTAGCTTCAAAGCACAGTAACAGTCTTAGGAGAGGGCTTTCCCATTTCCATCTGTCAAGACCCAGTAACAATCTCAGAGGATATAAGACTGGGAGGAGCTTCTAGGGCCAGGTATACAGAAGATGAAATTGGGAGGAGCTGCCAAGGAAAAAATATACAGTCAGGGTAGGCTAATCAAAAGTCTGCAATGGGGAACACATTCAGAAGAAAGATAATGAAAATGTAACAAAATAGGAGCACACGTAGAAAAGAATTAAACACCTAGGCAGAGCAGAAAAATGATTGAAAAGCACTGCTGATTATATAGCACTGCAACTATAAAAATCCTTCAATGAATAGCTTTAATTTCAGGTTCAGAATAAACACAACAAGAAATACCCAAAACTGATTTAAATGGTAAGACAAGTGCAGTATTTTAAATACAGTTTAAATGTACTTTCTTAGATGCAAAATATAGTCCAAATACTTTATTTCCAAGCTTCTAACATTCATAGGACTCACATGATCATAGGAAATTACTAGGCTATTGACCCTGAGACCTATTAAAAGCCTATCCAAGAATTTAGCCCATATTCCAACAAGTCAGCACCCTATGCCACTGTCCAGTTTGGACATAGGTGGAATCCCAGTGGAGTATTTTCTGTTTTCCATCCAGTTATCTAGGTTGCGCTTAAAAAGGTTTAATGAGGTACTCTGCTTTATGTGGAGAGGGAGTCTATTCCACAAAAGGGGGAGTCTCTGGGACACAAATCTGTCCTGCCAACAAGTCCTATTGATGTCACAGACCAGGTTGAGGTCTTGTGTGTTGGTTACTTGAGTGGAGCTTGACTTGTGGATATACAGCAGTTCCATCAGGGTGGGGTCTGAGATTGCTTTCTATGCCAGAAAGAGGTCACCTCTGAGGAGTCTGTAGGAGACTGAGTAGAGGGACAGGGCTTTTAGCCTATCTGTGTAGGGTAGATGCTTGATGCCCTGGATTCTCTGGGTGAGGAATCTCTGTGGTCTCTCCAGCTGCTCCATCTGCTTTGTGAGGTACATGCCGAAAGGGGCACTGTATTCAATAATCGGTCTTATAAGGGAAAAATACAGGGATGTTATGACTACCTTGTCCCTGAATGAGATACCCTTACTAATGAAGTGAACCATGTAGAAAAGCTTTCCGTACAATGGAGGCAACATTGTGGTCAAAAGTCAGTTTGCTATCAACCTGGGTTCCCAAATCCCTCACAACTTATTGTGTGCTTACTGCCTTATTATCAATGTGATAATTTGTGGGGACATCATTCTCCCCAAAAGGGACGATGATGCATTTTATGGAATTCAATTTGAGGCCAAATTTCTTGCAGCAGTCATTTGTTTGGGTGAGACCCTCTTGGAGGATGTCAACATCACTAGGGGAATTGATGACAGCACCCAGCTTGCAGTCATCTGCAAACTTGGTCAGCCATAGCCCATTGGATTTGGCCTGCACCTCTGTGAGGTATATCCCAAAGAGCAGAGACTCCAAGACCGATCCTGGGGTACACCTCTTATTACTGGTCTACTACTTGAGGTGGCCTTCCCTATTTTGACTAGGTGGGTTCTATCAGTAAAATATTTTGCTACCCATCTGATAACATATGGATTGATACTTAGTTGAGAGAGTTTATCTATTATATCTGACTGGGGAATAGTATCAAAGGCCTTGGCCAGGTCAAGGTAGGCAGTGTGCACTGTCTTCCCCTCATCTATAGCCTTGGTGATTGTGTCAAAGAAGTTAACCAAATTTAACAGGCATGTCCTCCCCTTGACAAAAACCATAATGTCTTGGATCAAGTGTCTGGTGGTTACCTTGTCAATGAGGTTCATGATAATTTGCTTCATTACCTTGCAGATCAGGCTAGTTAGGCTGATGGGGCTATAATTTTCTGGATCGGTGGATGCTCCACCTTTGTGCAAAGGGATGACAGTAGCTGTCCTCCACTTGGCTGGGACAAAGCCAGTACTCAGGCTTCCATTGAATAGGGTGCCTAAGGGTGCTGCAAGGTCCTGTCTGAGTTCGTGTAGGATGCAGCCTGGGATGTTATCGGGTCCCATGGAGGCTGTATTTTTTGCCTTTGAGAGGGCAGTGATGACTTGCTCACTAGAGATAAAAGGAGGGGTGCAGGTACTAGGGATCTCTTGTTTTACTCTTGGGGGGACAGAGGAGTTTTCACTGAATATGTCTGCCAGCAGGTTGCCTATATCTACAGTGTTTGTGTATGTGGTGTCCTTAACCACCACTTCTGAGCAGATCTGGATGCTTCCCTTGAGACTGCAGACATATGTGAAGAACGTCTTATGATTGTCTTTAGAAGATGTGGCCAGTTTGGACTCAAAGTTTGCTTTGGAGGATTTCGCTACTGCTCTTATTTGCTTACTCAGGCTAAGGAGAGATCACTTCCAATTAGCCACCTGCTCCTTCTTGGTTCTGTACAGCAATTTTTTCCTTTTATTATAAGTTTATTTATTGTAAATGTCCACCAGACAGGTTTACTCTTCCTTGAGGAGGAGGTTTTTGTCCTGTCTGGTATTCCTGATTTGATGCAGCTATATAAATGCTCATATAGTACTTTGGTGTAAGTATGGACATAGGTGCCAGGTTCTGTGGAGGGGGAGGGGGCTGTGAAGCTGTTTATACCTAACCTCAGGAGGTTGTAATCAGCTTTGGAGAAGTTTTTTTGTTTGCACCTAGCTAGGGGAGGGTTGGGGAGATGGTTACTTCCAAAGTGACTGCTTTGTGGTTGGATCTTACAAGGGATGATGACACTGTAGGAATGCTGCAGTGGTTACTCATGTTGATTAATACCAAGTCTGAGATATTTTCTCCTGTTGTGGGGGCATTGACGAAATCAAGGAATCTCTGGGCATTTGTGTTTTGGCATGAGTATTTCTTCCAATCTATGGTTAGATAGTTAAAGTCACCCAGGATCAGGGTAAAGGCTTGAATCTTGATAGATTCAATGAGGTCCAGATAGGTGGAGTGGGCATCTTGAGTCAGAGTTGGAGGCCTGTAGCTAGCTATGATTTGAATAGGGGTCTTGTCATTTGTTAACTGCACCTGGAGTATTTCCTCTGCATCATACTGTTTGACCAGCCTAGAGGTGTGTATGTCTTTTATATGTATTGCAACTCCACCTCCTTTTGTTGTTCTGCCCATGGCTTGGGGTCTGAATGAATGATAGGATGAGTAACCTGGTATGGCTGGGGTGCTCTCTGCAGCTTTGAGCCAGGTTTCTGTAACTGTACAAAGTAAACTTCTTCCAGTGTTAAGAATGCTTGGAATGAGTGCAGTTTCATGTTTAAACTCCTAGCGTTTAGCAGCATGACCTTTAATTTACATTTTGATGAAATTTTCATGTTGGTAGTTTTGACCTCATGGCATTGCCTAAAGAAGGCACTATGGGGGAGGCCAGAGCCTTTGCCAGGAGCCTGAAGCCAAAGGGAGACAGACGCAGGCCATCTCTGGCAAAGCATTGTGGCTTGTCAATCATGTCATCTCAGGCTGTCAGGTACTGGATCCCCTTTGAATGACACCAGATACTAAGCCAGTTGTTAATGTCAATCATTTTTTGTTTGTATTGAGGCATCATTCTGGGTGATGATAGAATGCTGCTTAAGGCTATGGACATACCTGTCTAGACACACATTCAGCGAGCTCGATCATATCTCTCTTCATATAGTCCAAGGAGGTACATCTCATGTCATTCACTCCAACACAGACTATGACAGAGTCATAACAGTGCCTGTTGAGAGACTTGAGTGCATTGGTGGTATGGTGGATTCTGGCACCTGACAAACAACTAACAGTGACTTTCTCCTTATCCACCCTGGTGAGGGGCACATGTGTGTGTCTCACAATGCAGTCTCCTATGATTAATGTGTTGGGTTTATGTTTATGCCTTAGTGGTTGTGAGACATAGGTGCGTGGACTATGTGTGGTGTGTGGTGTGGTGTGCAGTGGAGTTTGCATATGTTTATACCTTGGAGGTCTCTTTTGTTTAGGTATGCTTTTGTTGTAGGAGTGTGTTGTGTAGGTGTGGGTGGTGTTTGAGGTGTGGTGTTCATGTTGCCAACCTTTTCAGTGCCAGATATACTGGTTTGTGGGGGAGAGAGAACGATGACACTAGGTGCTTGATGTATTTGCATCTCTCACAAATTGTGTTCCTAGGTGCTAGTAGTAGAGGGTTGTCTGTGTACATGAGACAGTTGCTACACTGTCTCAGGATGCCCATATCAATCAGACTGGCAGGAGAAAATGTAGGAAATTGTCCATCCATATTTGTCAGAAACTGAAAGAGCTAAGAGGGTAAAGGGAGGAAGATCTAAGAGAAGCACAACTAAATGATAACACAAATGCTATTAAGGGAAAACTTGTAGCTGGAATACCTCAAAAAGGGTTATAAACCATGCAGCTGAACTTCTGGATGCTGCAGACCTGTATCTAGACTATGGTACTCAATTTTAAGGTTAAGAACAATTTTAAGGTTAAGAACTCAGTAAGAAACAACTCAAAATAAAGCACAGATTAATCACTTATAGTCAAAAGAAAAGAAGTCACAGTTTGAAAAAAAATATAGTTAAACAGCAATGAAATGCAGTAAAATGTAGTTAAACAGTAATGAACTGCAGTAGATAGCAATGAAATATAGTTAATCAGTAGATTGCTTTAAAACAGTAGCTCATAATCACAACAGTAACAGACAGCACAAATAAAGTAGTGATTCAGTAGAATACTGTCATCAATTTAGTGAGGTTACCAACAAGCAGTAATAAGCACGGCAAAAAGCAGAAGCAGCAAAATGAAGTAGAAAGAGGTACAGTTTCTTTAGTAGAAAGTGAAGAGACAGAAGATAATGAGATAATTCAAGGTTCAGAAGCTAAAGGGGTGGGCCTTTACTAAGTTCTCAGTATAAACAGTAAAATGAGCTGATGTAATGTGACTGGGGGAAGTGACCAGTATCAACTTTATACAAGGGGGGGGCAACTCAAAGCCACCAAGATTTAAGACCACCACAACAGCTTACAAAAAACAGTTACAAAGATATACAGTAAAACAGAAGTGCAAAAACAGTTGAAAATAAGCACTTATCTTTTTCCAGTATTACAGCAGAGCACTGCAGCTTTGAATTGCTTGAGCAAATAAATACAATTTGATTAAAACACTGGATATTAAAGGCAGAGAAACAGAAACCAGCCCAATTATCCAATAAAAATAACAGTGTTGCAGGAATGCCTTAAGCTAGATCAGACTAGACCAATTCTTTCTGCCACAAAGAAAACAGCTAGGGCTCTCCAGACAAAATATTTCACTACAATCTCTAAGGTCACAAACAGTAACTTATATTCAGCTCTAACAGACAAAAAAAGGAGACTAAAAAATAGTTGCACTGATTATACAGATATACAGTAAAATAGAAGTGCAAAAACAGTTGAAAATAAGCACTTATCTTTTTCCAATATCACAGCAGAGCACTGCAGCTTTGAACAATTTCAACAAATAAGTACAGCTGGTTTAAAACACTGGCTATTGCAGGCAGAAAAACAGAAACTAGCCCAATTATCCAATCAAAAATAACAATGTTGCAGGAATGCCTTTAGCTAGATCAAAGTAGACTGGTTCTTTCTGTCACAAAGAAAACAGCTAGACTAAGATGGCTGACTGCTTGTGTAATGTAAAATACCAAGGCAATGGGTTTAATTACCACAGACTCAAGATACAACTCACACAACTGGCTAAGCTGGCTTTTTGTTTTAAGTCAGAAAAGTGACTAAAATAGAGAATTAAATGAGGAATGCTAAAAATCCTTTTAAGAACTCAGAGAAATAATGCATACTGTAAAACTCAGAACAATTTATATCTGTAACTTCAGATTCAGAAGAGAGATAGTAAAGTACATGAAAATAACAGATTGCTCAGAAATTATTTAAACCCATAGGAACAGCACAGAAACCACTTCAAAAGCAATGCAACTATAAAACTTGATTGATTTAATAGCTTTAACTTCAGATCCAGAACAAACAAAATAGGAAATACTCAAAAACTGATTTAAATAGTGCAAATGCAGTATTTAAATGTATTTTATATGCACTTCCCTGGATGAAAAATGTAGTTCAAATACTTTGTTTCCAAGCATCCAACAGTCCCAAGACTAAGATGCAAAATACCAGGGTGGCTGAGTTTAATTATCATAAGCTCTAGTTATGAGCCATACAACTGGCCAAATTTGGCTTTTTGTTTTATGTCTGAAAAGTGACTAAAACACAGAATTAGATGAAGAATGCTGATAATCTACTTAAGACCTCAGAAAAAAATAATTATGGATACTGTTTGAAAAACTAAAACACAGAATTAGGTGAACAATGCTGATAATCCACTTAAGAGCTCAGGAAAATAACAATGGATACATTAAAACCCAAAACAATATATATCTGTAGCTTTAGATTCAGAAAAGAGATAGTAAAAATGCAGGAAAATGAGAGCCCACTCAGAATTTTTTTAAGCGCAACCTGGATAACTGGATGGGGAACAGAAAATACACCCCTGGGATTCAACCTATGTCCCTGCTGGACAGTGGCTTAGGGTGCTAACTTGTTGAACATGTGCTAAATTCTTGGTAGGCTTATAAGGGCTTCAGGGCTTATAGTCTAGTAACGTCTTATGATCCAATGGTTCCTATAAATGTTAGAAGCTTGGAAATAAAGTATTTGGACTATATTTTGCATCTAGGAAAGTACATTTAAACTTTATTTAAAATACTGCACTTGTCTTACCATTTAAATCAGTTTTGGGTATTTCCTGTTGTGTTTATTCTGAACCAGAAATTAAAGCTATTCATTGAAGGATTTTTATGGCTGCAGTGCTATACGATCAACAGTGCTTTTCAATCATCTTTGTGCTGTGCCTAGGTGTTTAAATCTTTTCTACGTGTACTCTTATTTTGTTACATTTTCATTATCTTTCTTCTGAATGTGTTCCCCATTGCAGACTTTTGATTAGCCTACCCTTACTGTATATCTGGCCTTGGCAGCTCCTCCCAGTTTCATCTTCTGTATAACTGGCCCAAGAAGCTCCTCTTAGTCTTATATCCCCCGAGGTTTTTACTGGGTATTGATAGATGCAAATGAGAAAGCCCTCTCCTTAGACTATTGCTGTGCTTTGAAACTGCCTTAAAATATATGTTCCTTGCTGCTTGCTTGTCTTTCTTTGAATAACCCTCTAATTACTTGTTGTGTTAGATTTAGTTCTAGTACCTTTTCAGTTTTGGCTAACTAAAGTGTGTTTTACATTGTGAAGGCTGGTACTGTAAATCTTGTTGCAGTAGAAAGGTAGCCTGTTCTGCCCAACTTGGGAAATATACAGGGGGGACTTAAAGTCACAATTACTTGTTGTAGCTAGTCATTACCTTTTCATGTTGGCTAACCAAAGTGTGTTTTTACATTACAAAGAGTGGAACTGCGATTTTAGTGGCAGTGGAAAGGTAGCCTGGTCTGTCTAAGTGGAGAAACACACAGGGAGCCTCAAAGTGAGATTGTTTCAACAGCCAGATGGCTTTTAATTGGTTTATACAGTTTTCTTTGAGTCTATAAATTTGGTGTGTTTGCTCAGCTGTTGGCTCAGGTCCACAGAGCTCAAACACTTGGAGTCCATGTCTGTATTCTCTGAGTGTTTGGCTTGCATCTGATGCCATCCAGGCTAAGTACTTTAAATTGAAACATTACACTTTTCTAAGTTATTTCTGAAGACTGATTCTGTGTTTACTGCAGCTTTCTGAATTCCATCCCTTTAAGGTAGCCTTACTTTTCATTGGTCTAGCTGCTGTTAGTGTGCTTTGAAATTGCCTTAAAGTGTGTTTTCCTCATTGCAGCCTGTCTGCCTTAGAATCACTTTGAAAGTACTTGCTGTAGCTAGTTGTTTGATTTTTTTCTGGTTCCTTTCACTTTTTGCTAATTAAAGTGTGTTTTTACATAAAGAAGACTGGGACTGCAACTCTAGTGGCAGTAGAAAGGTTGCCTGGTCAGTCTGAGTTGGGAAAACACAGATAGAATGAAAGAGTGATCATTTCATTGACCAGAGGGCTTTTAGTTGATTTAGTCACTTTTCATTTTGTCGATAAATTCCACTACTCATCCCTCAGTGGCATTTAGCAGAGCCTTGTATAGATGCAGGCAACTTAGAAACATATAAAACTTCCTCTGCAACTGTATCTGGTGCAAAGTCATGTAAGCAGCAACTTGTTTGTATGTTAAGGAGGACTGCTGTATGACTTCAGTCATGCATAGCCTAGTTGTAGCTTCTACCCTCATAGTGAAATTTTCCAGCTTTTCTGAGCCATCCATAAATACATTATATGAAGAGGAGTCTCACCTATTCTACCTGCGTTGCAGTATGTGAAGATGTTGTTACTTGCTTTTAGCCTTACTTCCCATTGTGAGCTACTTTTCTTGGTAGATCCAAAACTGTTTGTACCCAGTGGCTCTCAATGGCCAAGAAAGCAAAGATATAAGCAAAGGATAACAGACTATAACTTTGGTAGGTTTGTAATGGACAGGGGTATTATAAGGGTCTTAGTGAGCATGTATGACTGCCACAGAGGTACTGGAGCAATGTGTGGACTTCCTATCCCTGTGGATTCAAAAGTATGTATAGCCCACACTATACTTGCCAAGGGGACCTTCCTGACACATACTGGGGACACAGTGGGTATTTCAAAGGCTTCTACCTTGAAGACACTGCAGCAGTTTTTGGATATACTCTTGGTATATGAGAATCAGTGTATCTATTCCCTGGTGTCACCTCAAGATTGAACCAAGTCTATGTGTGCCTTTTATGGGCTGGCATGTTTCCCTGAGGTACTCAGTGCAATAGAGTTCACTCATGTTGAAATTAGGGCCCCATCTGGTACACAGGTTGAGCAGTACCTCAATAAGAAGTGCTACCATTTTATCAATTTCCAGGTAGTATGTGATGCATGGGGATGCATCACCAGGTCTGTGCCCAGCATCCTGGCAGTGCACGATTCCCACATCTGCACACTAGCTCACTCTACCACCTCTTCCTGTATGTTATGACGCCCAGTGGTCATCTTGCTTGTAAGTGGAAAATACTTTTTTCTCTGTCTTTCTATTTTATTTAAATAGTTATTCAATGGTAAAATATAGTGTTGAGTACTAAATCAATGTTGTTTTCACTCTTCACCGTTTATCTCTTGTCTTTTTTTATTTTTTTTACCTTTCAAGTGAAGTGGATATCCACTGGAGCCATGGCTCATGAAACCAGTGAGAAATCCAAGTGGAGCTACAAAAGAAAACTTCAACACAGCCCTTTCCCAGACCTGTATTATAATTGAGGGAATATTTGGCCTCCTGAAAAGTCATTTTAGGTGCCTGGATGAGTCTTAATGTACCCTTCAGTATGTCCCAGCTACTGCATGCATGATGTTTACTACATGTTGCATTCTGCAGAATTGGTTTAGTGGTGAAGTGACCCACACTGCCACTGAAACACCACTTTCTGCTCCTACTATGATTAATGCTGACCATCCTGCTACAGTAGAAAGGGACTCCACGTGGATGGCTTATGCACAGCATGCGGCTACACATGTAAAGAGATGGCATCTAGTCCACAACTATATACTATGACATTCAGGTTAGTGTTTCCTTTCTTGTGAAAATCACATAGAGTATAATTGATGCATACAGTGGCATCTATGGGCTGTTCTGTGTGGTATACATGGTCTACTGTCACTGTTTAGCATTCTTTCTCATCTTAAATAATTCATTTTTTTATTTTTAGAACAGGTAGTCATATTATTGTTTTAAAAAGTCCTGCCTGATTGCTCCCTGATTCATGTTAAGTGATGTTGTAAGGCATCATATAAGTAATAATCCCATTTTTAATTGTTTTGCACAATAAACTCTAGTGAGGTGGTGTACCCAAGTAAGCATGCACTGAATATCATTAATTGGCTCAATTAGTAAAAAGTGTTAATTTTGTATTTAACATGACGTTATACCTTGTAACTGAATAAAAATGTATCATATTGTCTTTTTATATATATTATGCAATGTTTTCTCAGTCTGAAGTATGTCTACTGAGGTACTACACATGAGATTATTTTATTTTGTCATACGCAATAATTTGTGGCACTGGAGGAAAAAAATCTGAATTTGTGCAGTGATGAGGGTGAAGTGGCAGCAGTGGTTCTTTGCATTGACAATACTCATTTTAATCTATAATTTTCATATTAGTGTTTCGCTGAAAAATTGTGTATTATTACTTTTAAGTTATAGGTAACTGCCAGTTGTAACACTGTCAGTGTATACTGCAATCTTATTTCATGACATACAGTGTTCTTTTCACAACTCAATGAGGTTTTAAGAAGTACAAATAAAATGCATACAGTTACAAAGTATCTCAACCCCCCCCTTTTGATAACTTATTCCCCTTCAAGTTAAACATTTACCTGCATTTGTGAATATCAGGATGTAAGTAACATAAACCTCATAATTGGAATCACAGGTGGTGAATATCAAATGAGTCATACACATCTCCTTAAGACAGGCTAGGTGATGGTGCAAGTGATTTTTGAAGCACCGCTGTAATGAGAGCTGGATGGTAAGTTGGTCTGATGTTATAACCTAATTGATGCAGATGATCCTGAAAACACTGATCTGACAGTGCTATGAGAATGTGACTGAGACCTCAAATGAGAGGTTCTGCTAAGTGTAGATCAATGCTGAAGTGACTTGCTTGAAATCTGTAGTGATTGCTCCCCTGTCTAATTACAGTACTTTCTTGAGAAGCACTTAAAGTCTTATCTGATACTGAAAGTACCCCATCATCTTCCCTTCCAAGACTGACTCCTACTTAAGTCTAGTAAGTCCTAACTAGTGTTCAAAGAAGAGGCAGCCACATATGCTTGGTGTGCCCCATACTAGACATCAATGTGTTCATTGCATTATCCATGCTATCTGCCATTTCCATGTAATACTGAAAATCCTGACATGAGCCCTGGAGGACACTGATCATTTCCAGCTGACTCTTTGTGGCAGTGCTCTGAGCAGTAGCAATGTCATGGCACATTTACTGCTGGGCAACTAATGCTTCACATGTTTCCTGGGGTAGCTGTGACAGATTTATGTGCCTGTCTCCCCTTTGTAAAGGTGCCACTATGGACACTGTTACCTCTGAATGTCTGCCATTATCCTAAAAGTGTTTATATGGGTTTGGAGATACTGGAGTAGAAGTGCATGGGTTTTCTACCTGTACAAGCCGTAGCGTGATGCTAGCATGTACTTGACTTTGTGATGCACTGTCAATTCCTGCAGAGTTACTAACATGTTATGGGGTGTGAGATCTTGCCATTAAACTTGAGACTGCATGATACTTTCCTCCGAGTGCCTCATAAATATAACTATGCTATCATGTTATCTTCCTCAACAGCCATTCTGTTGCTGATCTCATCCAAATTTATTGGTATAGAGAAAATGTTTGCTTTTGCTGTTGATCCTGTAAAAATGATCTGAAAACTTTACTAATAAATTAATAGCACACGCTACTGTGTGCTTAGCAAGATGGTTCTGGGGCTCCTAACCACATACACCGTCCTCATTGTTATTCTGTGTAGATGTGGAAAGTTCATCTGTTAATAGTAGTTGTCACATGATTAATGCAATCATTCCATGTAGCATTCATTTCTGTAAAGAAATATATATTACTGGTTTTAAGCTAACTTTCCTGAGCAGACAAGTGTTGCCACTGAAGAAATTGATAGTAGTCATTGTCCACACCACCTCTAATTATTTAACTACTGCCAATATCTTCTGTGCCATAGCAATCCCCAAGGATGAAAAAGAGGTATTCCTCATCTGGTGTTAAAGGGATAATTGATGGACGTCTCCCAGTACTGGTGTGGGCAACTGCATTCTGCCTTGCCTTCACTCTAGCATGTCCTACCATATCATTTACCCACTTCATGCACTGTGTTAATGTGCAGTTTCTTCCACTCTTTGCATTAATGGCCATTACAACTTGATTGCAGGCTTTTTCTCTCTCTGCTTGTTTGAGCTTCCCTTTATTAAACAGATGTTTGCCATATATCCTTAGGGCTGCCATGAGGATGTGGTTTTCCTCATGGCAGAAGGTGTGCTTACGCTGTCTAGATCACTTGTTCTGCATCATTAGAGCACACGAAAGGAATGTGCCACAGTCACAAAGTATTCAATGTCATCATCAGTCAAATAACAAAGCAATGAAAATGTGCCTGTCGTCCTCATATAAAAAGCCAAGTGACACAAACCCCATAATTATATACACATGCAAATTCTCAGCCCAGTCAAGTATAAATGTGCTACAGTAATGTCTGCAGTATCACAATACATTCACAACAGTAAAGCAATCAGTTTGTTAACAGATTTATCCTTCCCCTAGCACCTACCACTGCCTTCAGCTCACAATACTGTCATCTTTGCTTCTCTAGTGACACAAAGAAATCTCAAAGTAAAGATTCATTATTCAGACAACAACACATCCTTACAACTTCAGTACTTCACAATTAAAACACTGCAATTCTACAATACATGCATTATCACTACATGGCACCAAAGAAAACAATGATTTTGGTGATCACTAATCATTTCCACTGCTGCTGCTATTTTGTTCCAGTCACAAATGACAGCTTGACATTCTTCACTAAAGCCTTCATAATATGCCCATCATATGATTAAAACAAAACATTTCTTGATGTGAACTCACTAAGTTTGCATCATTTGGAAGTGTTTCATATTTATTTACAATATTACTATTATTTTTCCTACTTTAGAAAGTCTACCGGTTCATAAGTCATTTGTCACCTTACTTGAGTAATCATAAATTAATATGGTAGTGGTAAAACTATTTCATATAAATTCAGGTCCATTTATACAATGTGTATGCAAATTAGGCCATTTTACATTTAGCTCCATGAACTGTAGAAATACATGAACATGTAAAGCCACTTATCCGCATAACTAGGCCTCAGATACTCTTGAATGCTGCCTTGTGTTCACATGAACACACTACAGAAAGCAATGAAGTCTGCAGCAGTCCTCAGAATGCTGCATGAATATACAGATAGCCTCAGTTATGGTCAGAGCTGAATATGCTTAGAAAAAGCAAAGTAGAGTCATAATGCATGTGAGTTTGCACAGCCATGAAGTATAATCCCAGCCAAACTAACATCATCTGGCACATCTCATCACCTCATAGGCTCAGCATGTAATAAAATTGATACTCACATGCATAGGAATATTTATTTCTCCAAAAAGAACCACATCCACCAAAATAAATAAATAAATAAACCTTAATACTGCTGCTGTACTGCATGAGGCATGTTTAAATGACATGTGTGTGTAATACTCCAAAAGGCAGCTAAGGCAATGCATAGTAACACTAGCAATTGTCATTAATATAAAGAAAATGATTATTGAATAATGACTTTTATCCACCATATAAATGAAATGTGAATGCATTTTATCTACCATATAAATGAAAAAACATGTAGGTTACAAAGCATTTTTGGTCAACCTAAACTTGCCAATAGTAACACTACCTGGTCTAATGCCCCTGCAGCTGGGTTTAGTTAAATTGATGTCAAACCCCTGAGGAAGTAGTTGCAAACCTGCCCATACATTCTTCATTATGTTTCTGACACTTCCAATGTTGGCAGTATCTGTAAAGGGAGTAGGCTGTTCTTCAAGCTAGTCAGATTAGGAGGACAAGCTAGAAAAAATGCATGTAACTGCAAATATGTATCTATAATGTTATTATAATAATAATGCAAAAGAAGGCATACATATATCTTTACACAAAACTGTATCTGTATACAAATATATGTAATGTTTATGTGATAACATAATTGTCTGTTAAAATGCAAATGTAATATATGTATGAGTGAAATAATATAGCTAAATCAGCATATATGTAGGTTCATAGATTAGTACTAAGCTAGCTGCCCTTGCGAGCCATTTTAACCCTAGACATTTATCCCTTGTGAGACTCAAACCCTTCACCTTGTGCCTGTAAGGCAAACACCTTAACCATTAGGCCACCCTCCCAAGTGTGTGTGTGTGTGTGTGTGTGTGTGTGTGTGTGTGTGTGTGTGTGTGTGTGTGTGTGTGTGTGTGTAAATACATAATTTAATTTAGTATTGCTTTACCTTATTTAGTAGTTAAAATACATGCAGACCATTTTTGCAAAGAAAGAATTTTGTTTGTTTAAGTCAGAAAATATTTATTAGTATAGTAATTGTATAAGACAGTCATTTCTTGAACAATATTTACTGCACATACAAGATGGCTAAACTCAGACAGGTACAGCACTCTAGTCAGATTGAAGACTGAGTGTTGTGGGTGGAGGTTACTGTGTCAAGTGAATGACAAAAACATACTTTAGAGAGAAATGACTAACTGTATTACTTCTGTTGACATTTTTACACCGTCTTCTAATATACTCACCATTATCAGGCAGAAAACTATAACAGCAGACATTATTATGCCAATGTACATGTAGAGCTAAGGAGCAGAAAAACTCAGTAAATTGTTAAAATTTTCTTTGTGTATACATTCTGCCTAATTACAATTCATAGAATGTTACATGCAAAGCATAACATTTTAAAGCACCATTCTCCCAAATTGACTTATAAAGGTTTAACAATGTATTTATAACTTGCAATAAAGGGAAGATTGGCACAGTATGACAATTCACATAGTAATAAATATTTAAACAAAAGCATAGCAAGCAGCTACAGTTGTGACTGAAATGCCTTGCATATTAGTAGCAGTTGTATCAGTAATGTTAAGGAAAAAAAGAGATTTAATGCAGGTAAACAACAATTGTCTTATGGTTCTCTTTCTAGCCAATGACAAGATCATTTCTAATAGGAGTCAGCTGAGTAGGAGAATGGCTAGACTGGTTGAAGCAATAGTAAGCATGAATAAAGTTGTAAACAGTATTCTGTGATTAATTGATTTCATTAACATGTAAAGAAATAGTTTATAAAGGCTGGTAACTGCAGTATAATTTATAAAAGATTGTAACTGCAGTACTACTGTGTATTCAGTACATTGCTGTAACCAAATGTAAAATATATGATATTGTATAAGTGCAGTGATTTGACTTTAACTGATTTCATTAATGTATATAAAGAAATACTTTATAAAGGATGATAACTGAAGCAATACAGTGCATTCAGTACATTACTGCAGCCAAATGTAAGAGATTGGTAAATATAAGTGCAGTATTCTATATTTAACTGATTTGATAAGATGTATTTGTCAAGGATGGTTTCAGTACAATATTACAAGCAAATGCATCTCAAGCATAAATAGGATCATTTATGCTAGTATAGTAGACTGCAAAATGTAAACCCCAACAAAATTTGATAGCAACACATTCTTTCTTCCAAAGTATGCATAAGCACTTCTCATATCATTCTTCCCATATACACAGAAGCACTTCCCAAATCAGTAGTCCCATGTATGCACAAGCACTACCTGTACATTCTGTTTTTCGTTAATAAGGATTTACAAAAATAAATTTTAAAGGAATTCAATCCTGTGTAACATTATGTCTAAATTTGTGTATTCTCTGTTTTGTATTCCCATTTTTCTTTCTGTTTTTCATATATTAATACATTCCTTTCTCATGTTTTATTTTATCTCCATTTTTTTTGCAGATCCAAGTTCCTCAACAGCAGTCCAGGCACATACCTCCCAGTTCGGGATTGTTCACCCTCTACTCATCTAGGGACATCCTTGGAAGGTCAGGGTGGTAGCACCAGTTCTGTAGGCACTCTGGAATGTATCAGCCTGGCAAGCCTTGTTGAATGGGGGCTTCAGGACTTGGCTGAGTTTGTGCTGGAACATGTTGTACACTGATGTCTTCCAGCAGATTGAAGACTTGCTGCCCTAGTTAATGCTGACCACCACACCACCACAGGCATACCCCTCAACACTGGGATCCTCCACTGCAGCACCATATTGCAGTGGGAATTTCAAACATAATTGTGCATAGCTGCATCCCTCCTCAGTATACAGATACCTATAAGGTCATACAAAGCCTATGGCTTTCATGTAGTACTTCATATGTATATAATGCTTAACTGTAGGTACTTTGAACTTTTGTGGTCAGTAGGTATGTTTTTCAAAATGCTTTTGTTTTTCCTTATTCAGAGTGAATAACCTGCGCTTAGGTTATTTGCATATAAGTGAAACAGTGCTTTTTACCGAAAACTGCTGTGCAGCTATGAAATCCTGGACTATGAATACTACCCAATATGTTTGTAGATCTAGTAGAAAGACACAATACCAAAAAGAATATAATATAAAGTCTAGTTTGATAAGATCTTCCAAAGTGGAACTGTATGTTGCAGTAGAGATATGAAATATGCCAAGGGTCCTGGGAATCAATTTTATGGATGACAGCATTGTTCAACAGTAAAAGGAAAACATTTTAAAGGAAAGTCATGAAAAATATTCATTTTAAAAAGAAGCCCTCACTGAGTTTCAAAGAAGTAAGAATGACGCACTGAGCTGCATTTATGTTTTTTCCATTCCTTGAGTGATACTTGCATAAAGCTTGAAAAGCATATCTAGGGAAACTATAGCAATGAAATAATAAGACTGATGACACTATTTTTCATAGAACATGAATACACACACACACACACACACACACACACACACACACACA
Source organism: Protopterus annectens (assembly GCF_019279795.1). Classification (NCBI taxonomy): domain Eukaryota; kingdom Metazoa; phylum Chordata; order Ceratodontiformes; family Protopteridae; genus Protopterus; species Protopterus annectens. The sequence continues at coordinate 369,422,857 of NC_056749.1, forward strand.
CACACACACACACACACACACACACACACACAAACAAATTAGCTATATATAGTTTCTATTGTTCTTGCTTTTGCTTAGAAATTCAAAGCTTGCTTGACCTTTTACCACTTACAATATGAAATCCATGATATGAAAGTCATGTAGATAAACTGAGAAAATGCATTTACAACAAAAAGAAAAAGTTTATAATGCATATCAAAAAATAGCTTTACTACTGAAGCATTTGTGCAAGTAACAGTTGTTGCAGTAATACTAGTTGCCAGTCTCTTCAATGAAGAAACATTTTGAGGGAAGCTGCAATGCTAAGACTTTCTACATTCAGCAGGAGGAAGAAGATAAACTATTCTGTACCCATGCCTAGTCAATAATGGCTAAAGCTACCTGCATGAAATCCTTATTACAAGGTACAAAGTAAGAAAGATAAAAAAACAAGTCCCATACCTATCACATTGTATACCATTCTGCAGGGTAAGAAATGAATCCTGTAAAAGTACATCTACCACAACTAAAATGATAATGCTAGTAGGGGATTCAACAATAGCATTGCTAAACAGAAGCAGTTTATGTTAAAATGGTTATATGCACTGCAGATAGAGACTGAATGTATTACAAAAAGAGGTTAACAGCAGAAGAAATTAATAGCACTAGTATCAGAAAATAGGGCCTTTTCATGTCAGAATTATTATTATTCCAAATGGTGATAAGATAATGGTTCTGAATACTGCTAATATACAAAATGTTTTCTGCTTTGATCCCATTCTTAAAGCATGAGGGTAGCCTCAGGAATAAGTGGCCAACCACGCAGCTGCCCTCTTGTTGAATTGAGCTCTGTCTGGATATAATAATATAGTTAACATCTTTGCAGAATATTATGATGTTGTTAAAATAGTTACTGTATTATATTATGAAGTTACCACAGAATGATATCAGGTTTCCATTCTATGGTTAGTAATTTGGCCTGCTGAGGTACCCCAGGACAAAAAATTAATATAATCAAAGAGTAAAACCCTAATTTGCTTCTTAGAGTTTTCTCATACAACATTTTACACACATTTTGCTACATGCAATACAAGCTTGAGTCAGGGAATATAAGCCTGCTACATTACAGGCACTGCTTAAATCAAACAGGTCATGCCAATTGACTGCACGCTTTGCACTTAAAGACATTATGATAGACTCAAAACGTCTGGTGTTTCTGGATTTAGAAACTGAATATCTGCGAACAACATTTGAGCAAAAGTGGTATTTTACTTCAGTTGCAAATAAAAGGTACATGTTTTGTATATCCTGTAGTTGTAGGGCGGGGCAAGAGGGACAACTGTCCCAAGTGCAAAGTGTTGGGGGGGGGGGCCAGTCAGCCAATCCTGATCTCTAATGCAATACTGGATTTTAATAGCTGGTATTGTATTTGTCGTCAAACGAAGCCCATACCTCTCAATCATACCGTATTCCTCGGTATTTACTGGTTTCGTAGGAAAAAATAATAAGGTGCCACAAATTCCCAAGTGGCCCCTTCAATTCCCATTTTTTTTTCAATTTTTTTTTAAGTTGAAATGTAGGGGTGTGTGCATCTGTGTGAGGACATCAGCTTCATTAACTTTATATTTGAAGAATTCACTTTACACATGGCTAGTGGCGTGTATCCAAATCCACTGGATTCACTTAAACTACTGGGTAGGTGAGACACGGGAATGTTTGTAAATGAAATGCACAGTTGCTAAAAGCTACAACCTTACATTCCCCCTGGCACTAAACACTGTCTAATTTTTGGAATATGGCCACATGCATTCATAAGTTCACTGCGATCACAGTAAGGCCGCTGCCTTACAACACCAGCGTCTAGCATTCAATTCTGACTTGTACTTATGCGTAGCTTGGATTGCAGGGTCTCGTCATATATGCGTGGGTTTTATCCATGTAATCTTCTCTTCTCTGCCACCTTCATTCATGCATTGCTGGTACATTGCGTATGGGCATATAATTAACTCAGATCAACTCTGTGACCACTGAAACATAAAAAAAAATATGCAACTTAGATTTAGATATTTTCATTCAATTTTTTCCAGCAACCCAGCTGCAGCAATGGAATAATTTCAAAAAACAGTGAGCTTGCATAGTCATTCTCCTTACATTTTCCTCCATTTGCTTTTATGACCTGAGTCCTTGTTAAAAAGCTTCAGTCATGCAGTTAGCCAGTGTATTTTTTACATTTCCATCTATTCACAACCCCTGTGTGTTTACCTTTTACTAGGTTCACGTAACCATTGTGGATTTAGAAAAGCAAGGACAGGAAGTCAGGTGTTTGATCACAGAAGGCACAGCAGCTGCTTAGGTTAACTTTTATTGTAGAAAAATTGTGGTATTTGTTGTCATGGCAGTGGTGGAGAGACACAATCTCCAGACTGGGAGATTGCCCGCTTTGATGATGGCTCTCAGAGTAGGTATTATTTGTAAATACATTCAGGGCTTTCATGTTGGAGGTGCACTTCTTAGGCTGTTGACAGATAGGGAGGTGGCATGGTACTTGATGCTGAGCTGACTATTTTTGTACTATGGCAAGAGTAGCAAGTATAAGATGAGGATGATATAATTTGTAGCAATTGCTAGTAAAGTATTCTATGAAGCACAGCAAACACTGCAATTATTCCCTAATCCATGGATGTGTATTGCTCTAGCTCTGCATTTCCTCCTTAGTTTTAAATGATGCAAGATCGAGCATGATTTCCTTTGCACTTTAACTTTATTATGTGAGTAACAGAGCTTTTAGTCTTAAAAGCTTGTACCGTTATACTGTACATTTTGCATAAGATCTGGTTTGATTTGTTTGAAGTGATAGCTGGCTTTAGTGTGTATGCACATATCAGCAGTTGAGGTATATTTCATTTGTCAGTTAAGAAATGCGTGGGGCAAATATGTTGACTCAGCACCCTTTACAGTGATGTTTTTATAAATGACGTTAAAGAAGTGCAGCTAGTGATATCGGGCAGAAGAAAATTAGTTACTGTTGTTCAGTTTTAACTGAATTTTGCAGTGCAGGTGGATGTTCCCGGTGCTTTTTAGAGTCCATCGCTTGGTTCTGGTCTGACAGGAAATAAGTTCCTTTCCTGTGTGCAAATTCATGAGCTTTTTCATTATGCACCTATGTGTGTGTGTGTGTGTGTGTGTGTGTGTGTGTGTGTGTGTGTGTGTGTGTGTGTGTGTGTGTGTTTGCAGACAAAAGTTTGTGTTAGTTTTGCAGTATAAGGGAAAAAAAGGAAAATGCTTGTCACAGTGAGTTAGGGACATTCTTTAAGTTGTTTAAGCATCACTCTTTTAAAATTACTTGCATGAGCAGAATTGTGCTATCTGCAAATTCAGTGCTTTCACTTTCAGCCAAAAACTGTCGTATCTGTTATTCTATCTAGTTAAATTTGAAGTGTGATTGACCCAAAAATCCAAACGCTCTTCCATTCTAGCGCCTGTCATTTTCTCCATGTTCTAGCTTTTATGTATTTGATTGTTTCCATTACACTTCATTATCTTTCTTTTCGGTTGCAAAGTTTTCACTTTTGTTAACTTGAATGTATGTTCTCAGCAAGTTAACTGCAACAGTGTGCAGGTCAACTGGCCATGTAAGAACACTGACTCCCGTATGATGAAATCAGACACCTTGCTTTCAGTGCATTCATCTGAATTTTTCTTAAAGTTATTTATGTTCTCTTGTAATTTAATATAGTATGTCTATTTATTCCACAGATGTGGAACAATTAGGATAATCTACAGAGTCCTCTTACAGGAATTATTTAGTCTGATGTCAAAATTAGCATAGTTATGTCTGAATGTTTTGCTGCTGGTAAATATGTGAAGACTTGTTTGTAAGATTTTCATCATTATTTATCTTGCCGGCCAGAAAGAATTTTCCTCAAATGTATCTGAATTGTATAGTAAACAGATTATTTTTTTTTACATCTGTCATAATATTCTGTTGAGTTAAGGGAGAGAATGCACATTGGTAACTTTTACTGGACCATTTCCAAACTCTTTAACTGTCCCTAAATATAAAACTACAAAACTATAAAAAGTGATGTAGAACACAAAAAAGCAACTAAACACCAAAAAGTTCTACTAAAAGCACAAATGGAGTCTTGGATGCAATTTTAGACTAAGCACTTTTGTTCTTTTTAATTAATGAAGAACTTCGGCATCTAAAACACAGGCTCAACCTCATTTAAGAGGTGTTGCTAGTACATGAATGCTTTTGCCTGCAGTTTTTACCACTGAATTTTAAACCAATTCATGTTTGTTTTGATGACTTTATTTAAAGAAGAGAGATTCAGAATTTTTGGAGAGATTCTCTAGGATAGTGGCTTAAATGATTTTGGGATTCCTCTGGGGAAACGTTCCCTGTGGTAGAGGTGTAATTCCTGAAGACAGAGTGAGAGCGGACGTAACACTGACCACTGTGTAGGCAAAGTGGATTATTAGTTGAAATGGCAAATAGCTGCTTAAGTTAAAGGGCAGGAGACATCATGAAGAGGTACAGCCTGCTGATTTTTTTTAATAATCTGTTAATGCAGTTGCTGGTCTAAATATGTTGAGGACACTGGGGCCTTGCAATGGAGGGATGCTCGCTGTGGCTTTGAGGTATGTTTCCATGGCTACATGGTGCCCACTTTCTTCAGGTTGAGAAAAGTCTGGTGGAAGTGGAACTTCTTGTTCGGACTCTTGGTAGTGATCAGCAGAACCTTTAGGGTTCCTTGGATAGATTTTGTTATAATGGAAGATTTGCCAGTTGGACACATATAATATGCACTGTCATGCTTACACACTTATACTCATACATGGTTCCATAAACAGTCACATGTGTACATACAAGTTTTTATTGCATGTTTTTACTCATACATATCTTGTGTATGACTGTAGATGTGTGTATACATAAACTTGTAGTTATAATATATTTATTTAAATACAGTATACTCACACATATATTTATTTTTAAAATATAACACTATTTATTAACACTTTGATGTTCTGATTCTTTCTGTCTTCTTTAATTCTGTCTAATTTGTTTCAAAGATTTATATTATGATATAATGACATTTTTGTATGTACTTTGATATCTATAGGTTAATGTGTTATAAGTGTAAGCCAGTTTAATACATTTCTATTTTGCATATGTTTCAGTAATAAGAGCACTTTCAAACATTTCTTTTATTGTATTTATTAAAGGGAGGGTGTTTTTTAGACTGAATAAGAGATTTCTGTATCATTATCTTGGAGTAGCTTTTGATATATTTTTTAATATATAATATTATTTTTCTATTAATTAAATGTTCAAACTTCATATTGCTGAGGTTATAAATATAGATATTCTACTGACTAGTATTTTTTTTTCCTTCATCTAGGATTTGAGTGTGCTTTATTTATTCTGTAATACTAATGTTTCATAGTTAAGAAGTAGTAGCAATGGTTTAATTTATTGATGGTGGGATGGGTTTGTTAGTGAGTGGTTTGTATGATTTATCAGCAAATCAAGGACCTTTTGGTCCATGAAAAGGGGTTTAAATGTTTACAACTTTGAAATTTTACAGTTATTTATTTTTTTTGTGTGTGTGTATCTGTCCATAACAAACATTTTTTGAATTTTCTTACTACAGCAGAAAGCCAATTATCCAAACTAATTGGGACCTAGGATAGTTTGAATAATCAAACATATAATTGAAACTAATAAAAAACTTTTAGAATCTTCTTGTTTTCTGCATGCAGGACTATACTTTTTCACCATTCAGACATTTTGGTGGACAATAAAGAATATTTTTCACACACAAGTTGGCTAAAAGCTCAAAAAAACACATTCAAGCAAATATGCATAATGTTTACATATTCAGGCTTTATAATTTTTTCCTACTTGAAAATTTTGGAAGGCTGGTTCAGATAACTAACATTTTGGATAATCGATTCCAGATAATCAACTCTCTACTGTATTCCTTCTACTAAGGCATTCTATAACTGTTTATACAAGTGTTTCTACAAATGTCAGTAAATAATTGTCTCTAATTAAATATTAATAGACTTAATAATCCTTTGAAGAGGAGTAGTTTAAATAAATACTTAAGACTGAATAAAGCTTACATAATTTTCTTACAAGAAACACATTTATTATCTGAAGATGTTAAATTGCTGTTAAAAGACTATTCAACTGTTATGAACTCTCATTTTAAATCAACATCTTGAGGTACTCTCATTCTTTGGAGAAATTCATCACCTATACCTAAAGTATTAAATCACACACATAAAAAGGGTAAAACCAATACACGGCCCAGTCTACAACAAGTAAAATAATTGTGAACACTACATTAAACTAATAAACCTATAATAGAAACCGGTAAATGCTTTCACTTGTTTCACATTGCTTCATCAGATTAATGATGATCGGACCATTTCTATACTATATAGGAACATTAAAGATAATATAATTAGGCTTAACACTTTCATAGATGTAGCTAATAATAACAAAACAGAATTAACTATGAGTCTAGATATAAATAAAGCTTTTCATTCTGTTACTTGAAGTTATCTATTGAACTCTCCAAAAATATGATTTTTTCCATAGAATTTATAAATCTTATAGCAAATCTATATAGTAACTCATTCTCTTTTATTAAAATTGGTTCTTTTTTCTAGCTTGTTTAAAATTTTAAAAGGTACAAAATAGGGTTGTCCTTTGTACCCTCTAGTATTTGCTCTAGCTATTGAACCTTTCGCAAACTTCATTAAATATAACAATAAAGTTCAGGGATTTTCAGTTAATGAAAGTTACTGGTGTAAAGTTCAATTATTTGCAGATAATATCTTAACAACAAGTGGTGATGTTGAAGCTTCACTGGAACATTTAACTAAATCTATTGATTACTTTGAAAAAGTTTCAGGTTTAATGTTTAACCTAGGTAAAACAAAAACTTTACTTATTAATACAAAAGTCAGTAACTTTTTAAGAAAATGCAACACTTTTAATAGGAATAATGTACAAAATAATTAACTTGGAATTATTATTAAACCTGCTGTAAAAGACGAATAGTGTGACTTTTAATAACTTAATAGACACCATTACCAAATTAACCATAAATTGGAATATTTTTTTTTACAATAGAAGACCAACTAACTCTGATAAAAATGAAAATTCTACCAAAAATTATTTTCTATCTATGATCATTAATTATTCTCCCTTCTAAAACAATCTTCAAGAAATTAAATTCTATTCTTCTTAACTTTCTATGGTTTCCCAATAAACCAAGAATATCCTTTGATTGGCATGTTAAAAGTTGGCAAGAATGTGGTTTAAGTTTTCCAAATGTTGAATTATATGCCAAATCCATAATTTCTAATATAGTATCTTTATAGTTAAATTAATCTTACCAGTCTAACTGGAAATCAATTTATGAATGAATATTTACTAATAATAGATATTTTGTGGATTCTCACTCTCAATTTGGAGTTAATACATTTTATCAGATTCTGAAAGATTTATGTATAAATGAAAAGAAAAGTGCCTATTTTTCTCTCTTTATTGATTACATCCTTATTAATTTTAAAAGATTCATGGATTCTAATTACATAGTTAAAGAGTTATTGTTTCTATTATTTCCTATACCATATACTGCAGGTTGTTTAGGAACTTTTGATAGAAGAAACATGTTAGATCTCAAAAATATGGATTTAATTTTGGCATGAATTCTTAAATGGAAATAAGTCACATACTGTATATTATCTTCTTGTAAGAAAAAGTGTAGAGAATAATAACTGGTTGACTATACAATTTTGTAAAAAATATGTCAGTGATAACATTAAAATCTCTATGGACTTTGAAAAAGAAACATATTCCAAAGATACTTCAGTTTTTTTTTAAGATCAACAGTAACTGAAATAAGAATAAATCATGTATATCAATAATTTATAAAATGATAAGAGAAGAGTTTAGCTCCTCAGATTCAGCATTTTTGAACTACTCAAATAAAATTAATGAGAAGGCTTTCTCAGATAATGATAAATGTCTAATTCTTAAATCTATAGGGACATGTACTACTTCTCTTTATTGGAAGGTTTGTACTTGGAAATTTCTCCATAGAGCTTTTTTAACTCCACATAAAGCTGCTTTAAGTTATAATTCTGAAAAAAATTATTGTTGGAGATGCAGTGAAGTTTCTGATGCAGAATGGTTTCAAACGATATTAGACTGTAAGATAATAGGTCCCTTCTGGGTTGAATTTAGAAATGTTGTCTAAGCTTTGTGGTCAGATAATTTTACTAATACCAACTCTTTAATCTTATTTAATGCTTCAGTTCCAGTTTCTGTTCCTAAATTGCAAGTACCTGTCCTTTGGTCCTACTTAGGTATAGCAAGAAAAGTAGTCACAAAAAATTGAAAATGTAAATCTACTAGATTCATTTATTTGGCTAAAAATGTCTGTAAAAAAAGAATTGTCAGCTGTCAAAATGAGAACATGAAATACTACTCATCAGTATAGATTTTGGTTAAAATTAAGTGATTTACTTGATAAGTTTTAATGATTTAGTTCTTTTTATTGGTTTTTGTTATGGATGCCTATAAATAGTTATGTTTGTGTTCTGTCTATCGTTTATTAGATTAGTACATTGTTCTTTTAAAATTAATAAAAAGTTTAAGAAAAGATCTTTTCAGCCAACAATTCTGAAAATGAATTGGTTCAGCATACCAATCTACAAGGTGTCACAATTGAGGATAATCTCAAGTTTGACCTACACATATAAAACAGTATCAAAAACACAAAAACTATGTATGCTATACAGGAATAAAAACTTCCTTACAGCAGGTACCAAAATTACCCTGGCCAAAACCTACTTCTTGCCCTCACTGTTATATGGGGCCCCAATTTTAACTAACTTACATACCTCCTGCTATAACAAAATTGTCAAATTTGCCATAAATGCAACCTTTCTACCTCATCACTGTAAAGCCCTACATTCCCTAAGAGGGCTTGAACTACCCCTCCAACTCCAATATGTACAACTTACTACGGTATACAAAATCATCCACAACCTGCTAATTTGTCCTGCTCTTAGCCCATTAATCAACTTTTTATATCCCAAATAAACATCTCAGACTTGAAGGCAAACATCTCCTCACAATTTTTAAACCTATCAAACCCCCAGGCCTATGTCTTTACCCCTGCTCTGTGGCAAACTATGGAACTCCCTTTCTTTAACTATCAAAACTGGTACTGACCCCACTCCTTCAAAACCTGTATAAAAAAAAACTTCAACAAAGATTGGATTTGCTCCTGTATGAGTCCAGGCTGAGGTACTCTTATACCTTTTCTACCTGTACTCTTTCTATCCCCATTACTAACTTACCCTACCTTCCCTTCTTGTACACATACCCCACTGAGGATACACTCGTACTTTTTCCACATCTATTCCTACTATCTCCTCTTTCACACCCTACCCTTCTTTATTCAAACTATCCTATGCCTTTGCCAGTATAATCAGTAACCATATTTCATGACCTGTAGAATATTAATAATTGCTATGATAATCATCTGTTATGTAAATAATGCTACATCTTCCTATTGTCAGGCTTTCCATATAATTTTGAACACTATGACTTTTTATGTCTGTTAAGCTTTTATTGTGACAAACTAATGTGTAGTTTTTTAAATTTTGTACTTGAATGTTATGACTTTGTTATGTCTGCCTAGTTTTTCATTCTGTTAACCATATGTATCTAGAGCTTTTCTCCGCAGGCCTCTCCTTAAAATGGTTACCTCATGAGCCAGTTGGACTTTCCCATTAAACAAATGCCAAATAAATACATACAATAAATATACATTCTGTTAGCATATAAGTGTGGCAAATTGCTGCCAACTCCACTAATGTAGAGGGATAATGCCCTGAATATAACTCTGGTAATCCAAGTCCTGTGTCTTGAGTACCTCTTACAGATGGTGCTGGGGAGAAGAAGAATGAGGCTTAGCCTTCTCACTTATGTGTTGCAGTTTTCACATCATCATCATCAACCTATTTCCCATTTTTACATAGGACCAGGGTACATCACCAGCTGCTGCCTGAAGGATGGCTAAGTCATGTGGGGATTCAATGACTGCTCCTAATTTGTAGTCATCTGCAAACTTAGTCAGCCAGAGCCCATTTCCTTTCTAGATGCCTAACAGGAGCCAGCACTGAACCCAGGGGTCTCCTTTGATAACTGGTCTCTTTGTGGATGTAGCTTCCCCTGTTTTGATCTCCTGCATTCTATCTGTGAGGCAACGGGCAAGCCAGTGTGTAATGCAGGTGTTTATTCCTATCTTATTTAGCTTTGGTGATCTGTTTTTACTGATCTATTTCCTAATGTAGTCTATCACTGATATGAAAAGGAGTGGGATTAAAGGTAAGCCTCAATATACTCTCTGTCTCACTTGGAACTCCTCTGCGAGTCAAACACAGCTTGATCTGTCTTGACCTCATCAGAGCTCTTCTCTTTCCCCGACTCAATTTTCCTTAATGGTCTGCATACTTCTTCATATTGTTGTTGGTGTCCTTATGAATGTCGTCTGCTGATTATCTCCTTTATCTTGTTGCCGGTACCTTGCAATCTGATAAAACATGTTTGTGACATCTGCTGAGTCTCTTTCCAGAAGTTGGTAGAGTTTGTCTGACTCCATTTTCTTGGCCATTGCAACTGCTCTCTTAGCCACTTTGTTAGCCAACCAGTAGTCAGTCTTAGCCAAATCCATCTTGTTTGTCTCCCACTTTTTCTTGTGCTATTTTATTTCTTTTGATAACTTCCTAGGCTTCTACTTTTCACCACCAACTTTCCTTATGTACTTTAGTTCAGTACCTGGCTGGACTGTATACCTGTTCAATCATTATTACATCTGTTGTAAGACACTGCTATTCTTCTTTGCTCTGTCTGTTTCCCCCTTTTTCCTGAGGTGCTTAGAGCCATGAGCAGTTCCTTGAACTCCTGCACTTCTACTCCAGTCAGCTTCCAGGTCTTCAGCTTTGTTTCTTTTAACAAAGCCTTCTTTGTCCCCTGTGTTATGGTTTATGTTGGGGTCATCCATTTCATTAAGGATGACTTTGAAATCTATGTGAATTATATATATAACAGTATTTTACCTTTTACAAACAGATACATGAAATATAGGGTTGGTAACGTTACAGTTAAACAATATATTATTATATCCTATCCAAAGGATGCCTGTACATGTGATATTGTTTGCTTAATTTACTGTTTACTGTGTTCATATATCATAATCTTTTCCTTACTTCAGCTGATGAGTCAAAAGATTTAGTGTAAAAAATATAGGTCAGTCAGTGAGCTGTCATTTTGATTTTCTGCAATGGTATTATGAGTTACCTGAGAATGACTGCAGTTGTAGGAAAACAGAATGAAACAAGCTGCCTCAAAACTGTAAAATATATCTAAAAGAAAGAAAACATACACAAGTAAAACTATACTTGATGGTGGTATAAATGAAGATGATGATATTAAACGAGTAACTGGAACAACCATAATATAACTTATATTCCTGTTATGGCCTTCAAGTTATCTGTATACATTTGTTAGCGCTGCAATGTTTTATCTTGATTTTTGAAGCCCTGATCAGATAACCCAGCATAACAGACAGAAGCAACAAAGTATACAATTCACATGGTGCCTAAAGGTCTATTAAAGGGCTTAAACCATGCAGAAGAGGCTTCTATTGTATATGTGGGTCTATATCAGAACATCAAAGTTTTAAAACTTCGAATGTTCTAATATGGATCCATTTTAAGCGAATGCTAAAAATAGCGAAGCTGCAGAACACTGAATTATTTCCTAGGGAAAGAATTCGGTTGGCCAGTTCTGTGGCTTCGCTATTTTCAGAGCCGTGGTGGAAATTTACGGGCCGGCTTCAGGTAAGTGTGCGATTGTGTGGTTGTTAGGATTAGGGCACGGGTTAGATGAGTTAGGGTTAGGGTGCGGGTTAAGTGAATTAGGGCTAGGGGCGGGTTAAGTGAGTTAGAGTTAGGGAGCGGGTTAGGTGAGTGTGCGATAGTGACAGACCTTAGGGTTAGGGTTTGGGTTAAGGTAAGTGGATAGATAGTAGTGTATGTATAGTTTAGTGTAGGGTTAGTTGTAGGATTATAAATGTATGTGTGTGTATTGATGTTTTTTGGTGTGCTTGTGTTGTGTGTATGTGTTTCGGAATAGCAAATTTTTTCCCAAGGAAAAAAATTGCTGTTCTGAATGTTTGATATTATTTGGTTAAGATATTTTAGGTTTGATGAAATAGCGTTTGCTATTTTCATCTTTTGATAATGTGATATAAATGCGTATATGTAATATCCCCCTGTGTGGCCACCTCTTTGTCTCTTATCTTGCTTATATTCTGTTAATTTGAAGGGGCTTAGCTTTGAATCTAGACATGCAATAGTATTACTGCAGACTAGCATGGAATCTGCGAAGCTAATTATTCCAGAACTCTGAATGTGAGCTCTTGCTAGACCTAGCTATGTGCTGTAGATAAAACTGCGATTAAGCTTATTACTGTATATTAAGCTGTCTGAAAGGGGCAGGTGTTCAGAATCTCATCTGCTGATTAGATGGCTTTGCTTTATAAGTCATGTTCAAAAGCTTCTAAACAAAATGTGTAAACATTTATGAGTAATAATAGAAATATGCTGTTTCCAGTAAATTAACCTAATATATTTATATATATTACCCATTTCATACCCTTCCTGCTAAGCACCAGCTTTCTCGTTGACTGATTGGCCATTCATACCCTTAATTGGAACAAAAGCTGACAACTGTGAGCCTGCCATCCAAGTGTGTGAGGAAAGTACAGTTGTGTAAGTAAATGTACCACAACAGTAGATGTTTGAGTGATCACTGCTGCAATAGCCTTAGCGATTTGTGCTATATTCTGCCAAGGATATAACTGCTGGCCAGTGTTCAAAGTTTCAGGGCACCTTCCACATATCCAAACTGTCAGGCAGCTTGAGCTGAGCTGACTAAAAGAAATGTTTGCATGCCAAGCCTTCAGACCTTTCCTGCAAATAGAGAAAGGGAGGCTAACTGCTGAATGGACAATGCTAGGACCAAGAAAAAATAAATGTCCACATCCTTCAATAAAAAAAACACACCAAAAACAAGGGATATGGGGTGATGGAGCAGCTGCACAGCAATGATCATTCAGACTTCTACTGTTACGGTATGCTTACTTACACAGCTGTACTATGTTCATCATATTGATAATTTCTGCAGTAGCCTTAGGGATATGGGTAGAGAACACTCGCTTACTATATTTGGGAGGTGGAAGGAGAAGAGTCCATTCACCTTTGGAGAATGATACTAGCAAAGCTTGATCTGTACATGGAGAAGGAATCAAGCTTAAAGTGCTTTGTAAAAGTCTATATACAGGACCAAGTAGCAGATAACAGAATACTTCTAGAACCCAAACCTTTTAAATAGCAATAGGTGAAGCCAAGCCCTGGTAGAGCAGGCCTTCAGCCTGTCTGGAATAGTTTTGCTATGGTGAGTATAATAAAAGGTAATAGCCTTGGACAACCATTTTGAAATAGTCTGTTTTGACACAGGTTGTCCCTTCTTCTTACCTTCACAAGAATTGAACAAATGATCCAAAGATATGAAAGATTTAGTTTTGTCAAGCTAGCACCTGAGCTGTCTGTGGACATCCAAGGTATGGAGTATCCTTTCTTCCTCATTTTTAGATTCAGGAAAGTAAATGCGGAGAATGAAATTTTGACTTTAAGTAAATCTGGATACCACTGTAGGCATAAAATAAAAACTAGTTCTCAAAAAAAAATCGCTGTCCTTGTAAAAATGAAAAAGGCTTGAGTCACCATAAGAGCTTGCAACTCAGATACCCTTCTTGATGAGGTCAGAGCAATCAGTAAACCTGTTTTCCTTGTTAAAAACTTCAAATCAGCCAGGTTTGCTGGTTCAAATGGAGCAAATGTTAGCTTCTGAACACAAATTTAAGATCTCAAGGAGGGAGGCATTGGTTTATTTGGAGGCCTCTTGTGCAAAACCTCTTTTAAAAACATTTTGAAATTAAACTTCATTAAAAGATGAGGATCCATGGGAAGACATGCCGCTAAGGCTGATAAATGAGCATTGATAAAGGAATAAGAAAAGCCATATGATAGTAACTTACACAAATATTGTAAAACTGATTAACAACTAGGGATGAATGGGTTCTGGTTATGTTGTTAGCACCAACTAGAAAATCTTTTCCATTTGCTAATATATAATTATCTAGTATCAGGCTTGTTTGCCTCCATTACTATCTATTGCACTTCTTCAATAAACAAGTGTCTAAAAAGAATTAAGACTCTATCATTCAGGCAGTCAGCTGAAGTTATCTGGGGTCAGAGTGTATCAAACAACCCTGTTGTTGTGTGAGTAGATCCATTCTGTGAGGAAGCTTGTGGTAACTGCCACTGGCCATTTCCAAAAGAAGGGAGAACCATGGTTACCTAGTTCATAATGGAGTCATGACAGTGATCTTGGGGGATTTCCTCTGTATCTTCAAAAGTACCCTGGATATTAGATAAGGTGGAGAGGCATATAGGAACATTCCTGTCCAAGGAAAAGAAAAGGCATCTGTCTTCCAGGCATTCTTGCATGGACTTCTGGAATACAATCTTTCCAGTTGATTATTCAGAGACAAGACAAAGAGGTTACTTGAGGAACTCCCCATAGATGGATCAAATCTTGGAAGATAACGTGATCTATTTTCCATTTGTAAGAGTTTGCCCTGGACCTGCTCAGCTTGTCTGCCACACAAATTTGCTCTAATAGAATATAGGATGCCTGTAGAATGAGACCGTGCTGTGTGCTATGAAGCTGTATCTCAAGCAAACATGGCTAGTATGCGAATGGAGTACAACCTTGTTCCGTCTTGCTTGTTGAAGTATCACATGACTGTGGTATTGTCTGTAGCAACTTGAAGAGGCCCTGGGACCAAAGATAATTCTTAGAGTTGAGTGCCTTGATCAGGGCAAGCATCTTTTTGATATTTATGTGCTTGAATCTGTCCTGTCTGTCCTTGGTATCCCACACACCTTGCACTTTTATCCCTCTAAAACTGCTCCCCAAGCAAAGTCTGAGGCATGAGTGGTGTCTGACTTCTTTGGAACAGGGAGGGAGATGGGAAACCTGTATTCAAGGATATCTGTTGTCTCCATCAAGTGATGTCTCTTCTGACAATCTCCAGCCCTTGGATTTGAAAAGACAAAGGGTGTTGGTGCAGAGAATAAGACATCACTGTATCTTTCTCATGAAGAGTCATGCCAGGGGTATCATGAGAATCATAGAAACCACAAGACACAAAATCCTGAGGTATTCCCTCACAGTGACTGACATTTGAGTGGAAAACCTTAGAAATAGATCCAGATATAGATCTACTTTTTTCCTGTGGAAGAAAAGCTCTTTAAACTGAGGTATCTAGTTGACATGTCAGGAACAAAATCTTGTGTGAAGGAGTCAAGAAAGACTTTTGAATATTCTCTTGAAATCTCAGCTTATGTAAGAGATATCTTCCCCAAGAGATTCCTGACACCTTGGAAGAGACTCTACAAATATAAGCATGTTGTCTAAATATGGAAAAATGTGGATACCCTGTAGCCTTCAATGAGCTATAACTGGAGCTAGACACTTTGTGAACACTGTTGGAAAAGTTAATAGTCCAAAGGGTAAGACAGAGAACTGATATTGTGGTCCAGACATAAAAAATTAAATGTCTGCAGTCTGGATGAATAGGGGTGTGATGACAAATGTCTTGATGAATGACCCCCTGGAAAAGAGGAATTTCCTCCCACTGTAACCTTGATAAATGAACTTCAGAACCCATTTGTCTGAAACTACCAGTTGTCAAACACCAAAAAGTGGAGATTCAGATTTTCTGGAAGAAAAACAGGACCAGGATTGGAGTGGGTCACAAGGTTTCTTGAATGGTCATTCAGACAAGTTGACTATCCTTGGTTTTGGAAGGTTTGGGCTTTTTTGGAACCCCCTTGCCAATTCTTTTTAAACATTTATTTACTATGTTGAGACTGTTTATTCTGCTTTTTGACAAAGTTGCATGAGGAGTTACAGAAACCCTTGGAAATTTTGAAACAGGAGGCAGAACATTTTTAGAGAATCCCTGGATCAGCTTACGCCTTTCATCACACTTTTTGATCATCTGTGCCAAAGAGGGGCTAAAAACTAAATCTCTATCCAAAGAGGAATTTAAAATGTCATTTTAACATCATCTGGGAGGTTCTGAAAATGTAGCCTTGCAAATCTCCTCAAAACAGTACCAGTGGCCATAGTCCTGGAAGAAGTATCAACAGAGCCATACACACACTCTAAATAATGAGTAGTGACCTGTGCAGTAGAAGAACCTAAATTATCTAATGCTGATTTTTCCTCACAAGAAGAAACTGCAGAAAACATTCCTCATATAAAATTCTGAAAATTAAAGTTGCAGAAATGTATACTTTTTCCCTTATCTAACTGTTCTTCCATTGAAAATACTGACACATTCTAACAATAGTCTCTGAGAAAGAGAAAGAAAACACCTTACATGGAGTATCAAAAATTGAGCTCTCTTCTGAGTCTGAATCAAATCTGAGGAGAAAAACCTTGTAATTGTCCCTTCATCTTCCTCTTCAGATTCAGAATCTTGAAAATCTCTTAGAAAAGAACCCCTCTTTCTTTTATCAGAAACTACTTTACAAGAAGGATCAACAGCCTGAATTAAAACCTGAGCCAGACACAGTAAATTATTCCAGTAGAAGGAAGTTTGGAGTAGACGCTTGCTTAGTTTTCTTTTTTTTTTGACACTCAGATGGGGTCAACAGTGTTAGTAATGGCAGCAGCATCTTCCTCAGGAATGAGCACAGCATTCTGACACAGCAGGGAAGGAAGCCTTCTCTGTTCCTCTCTCAGGACTAATAAGAGTGGCTCTCCCTTGCCCGCTGAGGGGACACCAACAGCTGGAAAGGACATAGCTAACCCCCTAGCCACTGTGGCTGTAGGTGCTACACTAGAAGAATTTAGGATAAAAGATAAATGGTCTGAGGTACAGCAATGGCTACCATACAGTTGACCACCTGTAACTGAAGCAACTTGCTAGCCTTCTGTGGTGGCAAAGGCTATTTGCCTAACTTTGTCTTTTTGTAGCTGGAAGAAGGACTGACCATAAGACCTGTAGTTTTTTTTCATGGTCAAGTCAAAAATAGTGCCTCTTTCCCATGGAAGTCAAGCAGCAAATGCCAGTAAACACAACTTGTCTTTAAAAGTCAAATTTTCACCTAAAAACACAGTAAAAAGGATTTTAAAACACCTTGTAATCCACCCCAAAGTAAAATAAGCACAAGTTATCCACAGAAAAATGGTTCTCAGGTACTTTACACAACTTGTTCCCCCAATATCTTTATTTAATGTTTAAACTTGTTAATAACATCAATTAATGGTACAAAAACATAGCATAACATAATTTTAACTCTATGTACAAGAGTGCTAATTGCCTATATATACTGTACTTTACACAACTTTTAAAAAGGAACAGAGTGCTCACATTTAAAAGAATGATACTATCTTGTGACAGTCCATTAAAACACAAAATTCATGGCTATAAAATAACTTTTCTGAAGATGAACAAGGTAAAACACAAACATTAGTTAGAAAATGGAAGTTTTTCCCCAAAGGAAACGTATCTGCCCAGTAAAGAAGCAGCACCAAGCTAATTGTCCATCCTCAAAAGCCTTAGAGGAGCATACTCTTCAGTGGTAGTAAAGCTCTGAAGGGCTTTGCACCAAGCTTGTCATTTACTAAGCTCATCTCAATCTGCCTGATAGTTTGGCCATGTGGAGGGTACCCCTGAAAGTTTGGATGATGTCTGGCTGTTATCTTTGGCAGGATATAACCCATATAGCTAAGGCTACTGCAGACTGATCAACATAATGGACATTTTTTATTTTTCTTCTCCAGTTGGTGATAAAGGTGTCTTCTGTTAAATAAGGGACCCACAGTACTAGCCCAATGATAACCATTTGCTTCTACAGCAACACAAAAATTCCCAGCTGTGGGTATGAATACTGTTAACCAGTCAATGGTACTTTGCCTTTTTCTCTGTAAAAGATCATCAGCAAGCATGTATCACTTGTGAATGCTGTCTAGGTATTCTTAATTGGCTGCAGCAACATTACAGGAGGAAGGAGAGATACTGTAAATTTCCTGGTATCATTCTTCTTCCTGCATAGGCTGTATAATTACTAATGAACGATGGATCCAAGCACTTCAGTTTTCCTTGTCTTGATTTATTTGCAGCAAAGTAAATGAAAAGAAAAAAGATAAAAAGCATGACAAATGACAAACACTGCAGTGCTGCCCTCTTTGGTAAAAACATTTGTCTATGGCAGTACATGGATGACACACCACTTAGGAGGGCCACCATCATTAGCCGTCTAAGTACCCTTGTAGATGATTCCCTATTCTATGATTATCTTGTCTCCACTGTAGTTAAACAATATAAACAATATCTTTATATATGGCCCAGCTGATGACTAAAGGAACTTCATCCAGAACTAATGTGGTCTGACTTTCACTGTACTCATCAGTTTTCTGCTCTACAATAGAACAATATGTCTTGTTTATTGATACCTGTGGAAACATATCACTCAGTTAGTCAACAAACGGTTCCTAACCAAAAGTCACATTTGTCATGTCCATTGGCTAACTGGACTACTTGGGCAACATTTCTCTCTGTGTTATCTTCCTTATAGACTCCTCCAAAGTGATCCATGTTTGGCCTTTTGGACCATGAAAGCCTCATTCTCCTACATGTACTATGTCTTTGTTGAACTAATTGTTTCTCAAACAACTGTACAAAAGACCTTAATTTCTATTCACAAATTAGAAGGACAGCTTGGCAAGAAAAATTCTTGTACCAATATATTTTTCACATACAAAATAAACCACCATCACATATTAAACAAATCAGCAACATTCATGCCTAAACTAGACAACTGGATGGGCACTTTTAAATTCTTACTGGGCCTATCTCATAACTGTTACTCCTTGAGATAGGAGGTAACTCTTGACGTGGCCTATTCTTGGCTTGATTGAAAATCACTATAAAGACTGAAAGCACTTTCATCTTCCTAGGGCATCTCAGCTTAACATTCACATTTCAAAGTACTATCACAATGCACCTTCTACAGTCTTGTTGTGTCTTTTGGCTTTTCCCAGTTAGGGGTCGCCACAGCTGAACTCCGGTTCGCTAATGATTGGCAGTAGATATTTACGTGCCGAGTTGCCAGCTCTGATGCACAGCCTTCAACGAAGGTACGTCCATTCATGCATGTCTCCACACAGAAGACGCTCTAGCTGAGAATCGAACAGGACAACATCTTACTGTGAAGCGACAACGCTACTGCAGCACCTCCACCGCAGTAACGGTCTACCTTCATAATAAATAACTTATACGAAAAATGGGGTAAATAACATAAAATTACATTCGCAAAATCAATAAATAACCTTTTATTCAAATCTGAGTGCTTTCATCCAAACATAAAATACAGGCTTCATCGGAGATAAAAAACAAATTAGCCCACCTTATTTAAATAATGAAAATTCAAATCATACATCCAATCAAATAAAAATTAAATCAATAACATTGAAAAAGACAATCTCCCTATTAAAAATGAAAAAAGTTAAAAAATCCTTTCTAAAGTATGTAAACATTAGAAGCACTTTTACCATATTTTATGTGTAATCTTCTTGATCATTATAAACCTAATTCATTCACTAAGAACATATATGCACTAGACTTCCTTATTAATTACTTCTCATACCCACAAAAACGTAATCAAGTTTTTCATCCCTCATTCTTAGCACACTGTATGAAGAAATCATATCATTAATACCAGGCTTTTGTGTGGCATTAAGACATAGTTGCCACAACACTTCATTATGTTCTAATTTAATTTCCATATTTCCACCTCTGTCAGTCAGGGCTACTTTATCTATAATAAAAAATATAATTTCTTTTTAAAACTTGGGCACTATAATGAATGCTTATAAAGGGAATTACTTTGCCCTTTCTTTTTCATTTCATAAAATGCTCATATATTCTTTCTTTGAGTGACTGGTTGTTTTCCCAATATAATAACACGGACAGAAAATACAGCTAGCTAAATATACAACCATTTTAGATTTGCAGTTGCATTTACCTGGACATGTTAATGTTCTATCAAACCCTTCAACAGTGGCATACAGTGCATCACTGATGTACCTACCAAACTTACAAGTGTCTCATCTCAACATCTTAGAAAGTTTAGGTTTAACACTATGCGACTCAAATATCTCTTAACATTGGCACCTCTTTTATAAGTTATTTTGGGAGACATTCTTAATTTATGTTTATATTCAAAGGGGAATATGATTTCCCATGTCTTTTTCAAGATGTCTCACATTTTATGAGCTTGTTGGTTAGATTCAGTTATCATAGCAGTTGTTTTTTCATTGTCTCCTTTATTATTATTATGCTTTTGTTACTACTAGATTGGTGATACTCTGCAGTCGTCTTCCCCAAAACAAAGGCAAATTCATATCTGATGACTGATTACTTAGTGGCTACTTATGAACCTAGGAACCTATATGAATGTAAATATCAAGACTTTTACAGTAAATTACTGCTTTTTTTTTTCTTAAAAATGTTTATGTGATTATAGAAGTCATTCACTAGGTTGCAAGTTATTTTATTTTTAAATTTACCACCACTAGGAAAGGGAGAACAAAACTGGTGTGTGATGTCATGACTCCATCCTTGGTTAGCATTGAAAGTAAACATGTGCATGCACACACACACACACACACACACACACACACACACACACACACACACACACACACACACACACACACACACACGCCATCTATTAATCATTATCCTGAATAGAACTTGAAACTGCATTGTGTGGTGAGAAAATCATTCTGCTTTGCACAAATTATTGGTAAGGGCATGGCATCCATGTCCAAGGAGGTCATTGTTCCACTGTACTCTAGTCTCATTAGACCAGTTATTCAGTTCAGTGCACCCTTCAGAATGTACATGACAAGGTACTTGAAATAGCTTGAGAGACCAGAGAGGTTCCTCTCTAAACAACACAGGAAGTAAACAAGAAGTCGTATGCAGACTGTCTCAAAGCCCTATTCCTGTATTCAGTCTCCTATAAACTGCTGGATGGTGACCTATTTCTGGTAAATAAGGCATCTTCTGATCTCACACTGATGGATTTGTTGCATATCTGAAAAAAAAGGCATCATAAAACAGGACATGTTGTAGGGACTGGTATGTGTCTGAAAGATTACACCTTCGTTGGAACAGAATTACTATCCATGTGAAGCAAATCTCATCCCTAATCATATTCAAAAGTAACTTGGATCAGTGGATGGGAAACTGCAACTTTAGGGGCAGCTTGTGCATGCTTGATGTGTACAAGCTTATATCATAACTCATAAAATTCCTTGAGGTACTGACATGTCAGCAGTATTTTGATAAATTTGAGGTAAACATGAGTAGGGGCTGCTGAGATGGTAGCCTAGCAACTACCTATGAACCTTTGACTTCAACCTTACACTCCAGAATAGACTACTCCTTTCACTCTTTCAGAATTTGTTGGGTCTAACGACAGACATAGTAGATTTATTCGGTTCTATTCCTTATATGGCAGGTATAAAAATGTTTGAAGAAAAAACATTTAGGGACCAGGTTTTGACATTAGAGGAAAAAGTGGCGTGCACAGGCTTAATGGATCTAGTGCTAAAGAATAAATTTTTGGTATACAATGGCGAATTTTTTCAACAAATACAAGGAGCTGCCATGGGTGCGGCCTGTGCACCCACTTTTGCAAACCTAGTTTTAGCAAATTGGGAAGAAAAGCATATTTTTAACTCCAATTTTGTGAGGTATTGGAAGTTATACAAAAGGTTCCTAGATGATATAATAATTTTTTGGACTGGGGGCCATGACAAATTGGAGGAATTTATTGAATATATAGGGGGAACAACTGATTTCCTTAGATTTATATCTATGAATTCAGAAAAAAATATCCAATATCTTGATATAGAGATTCTTAAAGCAAATAATACCTTGGAAACTAGAGTTTACAGGAAACCTACTTATGTAAACTCCTTTCTACACTTTAATAGTGCCCATCCAATATATTGTAAAAGAAATTTAGTGAAAGGACAGTTTGTCAGAGGGTCAAGAATGACCAGTAATAATGAAGAATTTACAAAAGAATGTGACCTATTAGAAAAAAATGTTTTTAGAAAGGGAATATCCTAGGGAGTTCATTAGAAACTTAAGAATGGAAGTGGAAAGAGGGAGAGTAGATAAATTTAGGCCCATCCTAGGAGAAAAAAGAAGGATCAAATATTAGTAATGAGAAAAGGGTAGAATCTGGGGAGGATTTTCAGCAAGCCCTTATACTAGAATATAATGCATTAAATAAAAATATTAAGGCAATATTTCAAAAGGAATGGGAGAAATTTGGCAACCTCACAGATTTGGATGGACTCCCTCAAAGGATACCTAAGGTTGTCTTTAAGAATTCCATCAGTATAAAAGGAATACTAGAGACAAAGAATAATTTGTATAGAAAAGGAGAAAGGGACAGTAGAGATAAAACAGGGACATTTAGGTGTGGGAAATGCAGACAATGTGAATTTATAATGAATAAAGAAAAAATTTATTTGGAGAGCAGGGGAAGTTGGTTAACTAGTAAGGGATACTTCAATTGTGACTCCAGAGGTCTTGTATATTTTGCTATTTGTGAAAGATATCTTTCCTTTTATGTGGGCAAGACAGAGAGAACTCTCAAGAAAAGAATATATGAACACATTTATGACATAAAAAAGGGGAAAGGGACTAATGCATTGTTTAGACACTCCAATATTTGTGAGGGATATAAATTTTGTTTTTTTGTCCTGGATCAAGTTAAATGTGATATTAGAGGAGGCCCCTGGGAGGAAACAGTAGGTTACAAAGAATTATGGTGGCAGTTAACTTTAGAAGCAAACAAAGCCCCAGGTCTGAACGAATATATATCCATTTTACCCCTACTAAAATTAAGAGCAGCTAGAATGTGAAAGGAAAAATACAAGTGTAATATTAAACAAAAACAGAAGGTGGCACTGTTGTTATGAAATTTTGGGATACTTTTATTTCACTGTTTTGAATGCATCATTGTGAAACGAAATGAATTTTTTAAAATTTTTTAAAGTATATATATTACATATTTTTATAACATTTTTTTAAATAAATATATACAATTATAAGATACCATAATGAATGAATGATTTAATAGGTTGTTGATTTTAAACGAAAATTGTAAAATGAATTGTGTTATCATTAATAATTAATGAACTTGGTGGAATTTGATTAGTTTATTTAAATATAAATGAAAGGTTTTTATTGGTTTTTAGTTTAAGAGGTTGTATAAAAGACAAAGGAAATGAAATGTTTTTTATCTGATGAAGTCCATGCTTGTTGGGACGAAAACGCAATTGTACTGAAGGCGTTCATAACGTTTTATTTGGTGTGAGGAATTGTAATAAAGAAGTGACAGTACTTTCTCTCCTTGGTTCTCTTTTTTTTTTTGCTGGGTCAAAAAATATGCCTGACTCTTTTAATGGCTTGACCTTGATAAATGGCACATATACATACCTCATGGTTCTGTAGTCCACATTGTAGCACAGACTATTTCCTTATATCACCATTGACATTTTACTGTGACTTCTATCAAAATTCTCTGCTGTTGTCGCTCAGACCTCTCCACAATATTACTAGCTGTCTCAGACATTCAGGCATGCATAACCTTGATATAAATACAGTGAGAATGGTGAGGAACTCATTGCTGCGAGACAGTATCAATGTCTATATCACCAAGTAAGAAGTAGCACATCCAGTCTAATTTGCATGGGAATCACATATTGAATAGACCTAGACTGCCTACCCATAAAGTGAATGATAGTGTGGGGAGTGCCAGGGTCTGGCTGCATCATGACATGATCTCTACAGACTGCAATAGAGTAACATTTTGGAGGATGTATCCCAGCTGACATTTTTCCAGGTGATGATGGTTCTCCAGTAGTATGTTACTTGGAGGTTTTGTTGATGCTCTTCATGGGCACTCTCTGGTGGGGACCAGAGGTTCCACACCTGGGACTGCTATGGATGGATCCACTGAGATGATCAGCAGCAGCTGGCATATCTGGTGGTGGCGGAGCAGGATGATACCTGGATATTTGCACTGGCACATGGTAGCATCTCCTTGTGTGGCTAACAGAATTGCACAACTGGCCACCCATTCCATCAAGCCACCAGAGGCACTGCCTTGCCCAGGAGGTCAGCCACTGAGGAGACTGACTTCTGAGTGAAATCTTTATTCTTCACCGTTCCCTCAAAATGTGTTCCTTTTCCTTGGGTCTCAAACCCTGTATCCATTTTATAGTTTCACCCTCCTTCTTACCAATTGTCCACCTTTGTCTGTCTGGCTGCATCTCTCCACTGCTACCTCCCTTTCCTGGCCTTAACATTTTTGACTGCCTTTGTTATCATTTTATGTTAGCTTCTCTGCCACTGCTACCTTCCCCATTCCATCCCTCCTTCCTTCCCAGATATGCTCCTTGTTACCTCCCCCCTCCATCTTTCTTGAAAAAATCTGGAAAATTAGCACTTATCCTTCAAAAACAAAATGTTCTCTCACCCCGCCCCCCTCAGATTTTACCTTCAGTTTTCCATTTATTGTGTTCCTCTGCTTGCTCATACTGTTCTTCCTGCTGACCTGTCTCCTCCTTAGCATTCCATTTAATGATGAAATAAATTGACACTGCTGTACAGGCCCTATGTTGCCTGCTTGCAGTGCACGCATTACAGCTATTAGATGCTTCTTTGTACATGTGAGAATGCATAGCATCTGATATACCAAATGATTGTGTTGCTTGTCTTGGTCATGCGATCACACATAGTGCAATTACTGCAGTACTATGTTGACTTCCATGGCTGCTATCATTATCTGTGCAGTCCTTTTTACAGCATGCCGGTGCTATGCAACAGTAATATATATCAAAGCAGCATCAGGTAACATTGTGTTTTCTCTTGTATGAAATTAAGCACAACAAGGTCACATTATAGATGTTTCAAATAAATAGTCCTGTGTTTGTTTATTTTGCTGAAGTTTTACAAATGTTTGCACATGCTACTTCATGGTACAGTAGACTCCCTCTTATCCAGTTTCTCTGGGACTGGACCTTAGGTTGGATAAACAAATGAATGGTTAATCAGAAAAAGCATACTAAATAGCATTTACAGATTGTAAATCAGATTAAAAAATTACGTATATATGTTGCATGTAATATTTATTATACATTTATTTGAAAAAAATCAATAATTTTCATTTGTTCAAAATCTTTCTATAAT
Source organism: Protopterus annectens (assembly GCF_019279795.1). Lineage (NCBI taxonomy): Eukaryota > Metazoa > Chordata > Ceratodontiformes > Protopteridae > Protopterus > Protopterus annectens. Next base: position 369,448,356 of record NC_056749.1, read on the forward strand.
GAACATAGTGGGAAGAGGGCATGGTAGTATCATATGTGTATATATATATATATATATATATATATATATATATATATATATATATATATATATATTTCTTTCCGCAGTCTGCGCCGTTTGGAACAAATGTAATGTGGAGTTCCACTGCAGGACACAATTTTATTGTCTGATGTTGTATATTTTCAGCAGTTAATCAAAAAACATGTACACTGTACAACTGCCCAACCATGCAGGTGAAGAAAAAGACAGACTCACACAAACCGAACACAAAAAGAGCAAGATGTCAGTCACAGGAATTGAATATATGATATTTTTAATCAAGAAAATGTAATGCTTTCATCTGACTTCCACAGAATTCTGAACACGTTTCATATGAAAGCGCCAAATCTCCTTGATTAAAAATGTAAGTTTATTCAATTCTTGTGCATGACGTCCTGCTTTTTCACAATAGGTTTGTGCGATTCATGTTTTTCATCAGATATAGCCGAGTTTGTTTTTTCAATAGTTTTGTGCTTCATTAATGCAGTTCATATTACTGAGGTTATTTCTTGAAAACAAGGTTACTGCTTCCCGAGAGTTCATTAACTCTTACTGCTTTCCCCAGCTTAATGTCACAATATCTGCCTCCCAGTTGTTTATTTATTTTATATTTGTTGACCGTGCTAGTCTAGCTGGATACATATCCATTTTCAGTAGAGGCCCGGGGAGAAAAGCTCCAAGTATGAGAAGATTACTACATACAATAGTTAAAAAAGAAAACAAGCTTAAGATACATTATAAGCAAAAAAATGTTTGTAAAGAGAGTACAAGTTATTAGTGGGAATCAATGTAACAGAGTCTTGGTATAGGTTAAAGCAACAACAAGCCATGAATTATCTGGTACAATTATCACAAGTTTATACAATATCTGAAAAACAATTTATTTTATATTTTATTTATTTTACATTTGTTTACCGGGTTAGTCCAACTGGATACATATCCATTTTCAGCAGAGACCCAGGGAGAAAAGCTCCACAGTAAAAAAACAAGACTTTGAGTTACATTTCAATAATTTCATAATTACATGGTAAGGTGAGCCACAGCTTAAACATATCAGTTGCAAAAAAGTTCAGGGAGAAAAACCTCCACATAAATAGAAACAAGACTTTGGTTTGCATTACATAATAAAAATTCTGGATAACATAGTAGGAAGAGACATCAATTTAAAACTTAGCTATAATTTGAGTAATTCATGTAATATGTGGATAAGTGAAGACATGGGTTCACTAGACAATATTAAAGATTAAATTATAGGCCCCAAGGAGAAGGGTAAAGATTTATCTAATAACATGCTCATAGGGATTAATGAGTAGAAGGGTGTTGCAATGAACTAGAGATCATATAACATAGTATAGCAGGGCGGTAGTGGAATAAGAGAGAAGAGAGATGGCATTGGGAAATAACATAGAGGGTATAGGGATTTTTAGGACTAGTCGGGTTTAGTACAAGGACATAGCCAGTGAGCTTTTAGGAATGATTTAAGGTTACTTTTGAACTGGCTAAGGGAGGTAGTTAGTCTTAGGTTATTAGGAAGAGAGTTCCATAGTTTTCCTATGGAATTAGCGTAAAGAGCATCCCCACCTAAGTTATTAGATTTTATAGTTTGTACCAGTACACTATTTGACATGGCATGGCAAATAAATTATGATGCTTCAGCAGAACATTTTAATTACAAACACTGATAAGATAACCAGAAAACTTTGACAGATTAAAGCAATGTGGTAGTAAGAACTTAATGCAACAGTATGTTTCTAACAGTGACAGTTCTGTCATAGGTATCTTGTGAGAGTTAAACTTCACTGCCGATGGACCGCTGCTCACAGTGGGCTGGACTTCTTATCATAGGGGCAGCACTATATTGCCATACCACTGAGAAGAGATCACAGCCCTGAATGTTGTATGATGGTGAACTTCAGCATAAAGATGAGCTTGGGAGCAAAGCACATATATGTATGACTTACCTCCCTGCACAGCAAACAAGCATTAAAGAGAACACTCATTAGTCCAACACTAACTTTGGCTGCTGCACAATTCTGCAAAGCTATGCGGATTCATGATTACTGTCCCTCTTATCTGGTCTCACTTTAACCTGGCACTTGGCAACCTCTTGGTTTATCATTTTAATCTTAAAATGTTAAAATATTGAAACAAAAACAAACTTGCAATATGTAAAATAAAAACTGCAAGTTCATTTTTATTTCAATATTTTTACATTTTAAGATTAAAATGATAAGCCGAGATATTCTGAACTGCCCGGAGGAGACAGAATTATTTTTCTTCTCTATTGTCTGTTGCTATGGCAGAAATTTGATGGCTGGTTAAAGTGGAATCAGGTTAAATCAAGACCAGATAAGAGGGAATGTACTGTATTAGTAAATATTGTGGGAAGAAATAGCCAGGGAATTGTTATGGCTAGGCTTGTATAGGCCCTAGGGCCGATAGCCTAGTACCAACCTATGAACCTATTAGAATTCAGCATATCATTTAAAGAATGTCTTGGTTAAATACTAAAACAGACTTTCTACTCACTTACTTGTCTGTTAAACTACTTTAACAATAGAGAGCCTATAGTAGAAACAGTTTCTTTCCAGTTTATTAATTGTGTGTTTTATGTCTTTTCACATTGTGTTATGGAATTGAGAGATAGGAAGGGGAGATATACTGTAAAAACATATCCCTTTGCATCTAGTTATGGCATATAATATATTTGTCTAAAAACAGAGTAGTGTTCTATAAATATTTATTTTGCTCTCAGCATTTTATTATTTTAGGATATTATTGCATCTGTTTAATGTTGGGTCTTGTTAGTGACATTTTACTAATTCACACATAGCAGTTTATATGTCAGTTCTAGGAGCCTTGATGGATCATTAGATTCAATTGCATATTTATGTACAGTATTTTAAGTTTTTCTACCAAGTAAATAAGCTAGTCCTACAATCCTTTAAGTCACTTCCCAGATCACAGGGCAAATAGATTAGATATTAATATAAGTACAGGTGAATAAAAAAAAAATTATTGTAATAACACAAGCGCAAAGGAAATTAGAGTGCCATGATATTAAGAATATGTATAATATATATTGTCTGCATTTTTCCTCAATGTATGGTAGCTCAGAAATACTTTTTTCAGTATTGTAAGAGCAAAGAACGTGATGGCCTAAGACTGATGTGTACTGCCCTAGGTTGTGTCTTCCTTACACAATGTTACTTACCTGTGGAGTTAGTATATATAAGCTTTGGTATTGGGGAATTGCTCTACAAATGATGGTGTAGACATATATGTTTTGGGAGTGTGGGGGATGCTCATCAAATGAGGTTGCATGGGAGTTTTCATCCTACCAAAACATTAGTTTCTAGCATCCCTGTTATATTGCAAGCAATGAATAGACTATAGAGATTTACAATTGAGCTAGTACTTCTCAAATGATCAAATTTTAGTTGCTTATAGAAGAAGAATATTCTATAATGTTACAAATAATTTCTGTTAGCAAAGTTTTCATCAGGATATTTGTGTTCTGCCAATATCTGTAAAAATAAAAATAAAATATAAGTCTGTAAAAATTTATTCCACAGACCCAGACAGTTGCAAACCCAAAAGTCTGTCCAGCCTCAGATGCAAAGCCATGAAATTAAGCAATCTGGACATAGGGAACCCTCCAAATACTGGACCTGTCTCAGTTTGAATACATCAAGGGCTGGTCACTCTTACTCAACCTAGTGGATGTTTTTGAAAATGTCACCAAAGCAGTGGATGAAGGCAAAATCTTATAAATGACCTACCTCAGCCTGGCCAAAGCTTTTTAGGGATAGTAGAAAAGCTAAATTAACTGGGAATAAACCTTTATGTCACCTACCAGATTTCCAACTGGTTCACAGATAGGATGCAGATAATCAAAATAGGGGAAATAACCATGACAAAGGGATCAGTCACCATTGGAGCCCATAACCTCTCCTGTTTGGCATCTACTTTTCTGAAGTAAAAGCCAAAGGGCTGTGGATGACTAAGTCTACAGATGACTGCAAGCTAGGAACTAGTCACTGAATCCCTAAATGACTTAGTCATCTAGCAGCATGGTTCATCTCAAAGAAATAATTTGTCCCCAAAATCATATACTGAAACTACCCCAAGAAACTACCATATTGACACTACACCCTGTAGAGTTAACCACATGTCAGGATTTGAGAACTTATGTGGACAGTGATCTAATTTTTGGCCAACATGTGTTCATTGTCATAAGAAAGTCCTTCTATATTTCAAGGCTTTTAAACAAAGGGTTTGTGTCTAGATCTAGGGATGTTACTGCCCCTCTTTATTCAGCCTCATTATGTCAGTCATTGAATATAATGCCCTGTTTGGCATGTATCTTTCCAGATGCATGCAACAACTGGAACGCCCACATAGATACCTGACTAAAAGGATACAAGACCTAAACATGTCTTACATGAACTGACTCAAAGCCCTGTCACCATAGTCAGTATCATACAGACTAGTAAGATGTGACCTATATCTGGCGTACAAGGTATCCCCTAACCCATTACTGATGGATTTACTGCACATCATCTAGTCAAATGGCATCACAAATACTCAGTCTAGGGATCTAAACCTCTTCTGCAACTTCAACAGAATGGTTTGGAGGGACAGTTATATCTCGCAGAAGATACCACTGCTGCAGATAAGACTTTCCATCCACATAAAAGAAAATTAATTTCTGTCTATTTTCAAGTGCAACTTAGATATATGGAATGGAAACAAAGCATTTACCCCAGGTCTGCCCCCTTAGGAGCTCCTAAATATTTTATCCCATGCATAGGTGCCCTCAAATTATCTTTGGTATGATCTCAGTTATTCTCAATAGGGATAATATATAACTATCGACCATGCCATGGGTAAGGCCAATCTATAACCAAATTAGAAAATTATTTCAAGCACAAAAAGGGAAATTAGATAAAATGGCCCACAAGGGCAGTTACCCTAATACTTACCTATGAACCTATAATAACTTAATTTAGTACTGAATATGTGTAGCTAACAGGCGTTAGTGCAACTTGAAAAAGTACCTCTAAAGCTGATATATTCTCAAAGACAGATTTAGTCCCATTAAATTTTAACATACATCAGCTTAGTTTACATATTTTACTTTATCTATTTTTTTATTTTATTCTTGATCAGCAAATCATATCTTTAACACTCAATGTGGTGTTATAATCTATTAGTGCATATATACATTTTTATACAAAAGTGGTGATTATAAATGTTCCAATATGCTTAATATATGAATTGAAAAATTCTTATTCTGGATGAATGAGACAGTGCATTCCTTCAGAAATAACTTTGCTTTATATTTTTATTGTAAAATGATTTATTGGATTTTTTTATTCTTTTGAAATGTCATTGTGCTATTGTATTTTGACTACCTTCATGTAGGAATTGAGAGCTGTATTATTTCTGTAGAGCTAGATAATGTTAGTTAAATAACTTATTTATTGGTATTTAATTGTTACTTATTTGAGATCAGAGTAAGGAGTTAGCATGTGCAAAGTTAAACAAAGGGAAATAAAGGATATTGTGATGATTTAAGTGGAAATTAAATATCTGTTAAACAACTGAGAGCTTTTTTAACAAAATCATGTTATATTCTGCTCTATCCTTAATCAGTTTTTATGAAAGGATACATGTTAGTCCTCCTTTTTCTAGATACTTTGTATTTTTTTTCATTTAAACTAATATCACGAGGGAGCAATTAATTTCCTGTATAAAACAGACACTTTGTCAGAAAGAACACCTTTATGATATTAATTCTTCAAATAACTGAAAATAAGAACTTTTTTCAATTGTATGAATTAAAAAAAAACATATTATTACATGGCCTTATCATTTACTATGGAAGCATAAAATTATTGGTATGGGAATCTATACCAGTTGCTTTATTTATTTATTTGACATCTGTTATCCAGTGTAGTCCAACTGGGCAGATGTCCATTTTCAGTGGAGACCAGAGGAGAAAAGCTCAAAATGAAAATTACATGAAAATAAGAAATTGAGAAAAAATTACATAAGAAGAATAGCTCCAAATAAAACATTACATGTAAATACAAAAAATATTGTATAATATAAATGTGGCTAACAAACAATTTTGCAATGTTTAATAGTAGTAAAATCTTAGAACAATAAATTTAGTAGAAGTAAAGTTTACAAGTAATACAGTAGCTAACATTAAAGTTTTATCAGCAGCTGGACCAAAAATGTAGTTACTAGCACTTATGAAGCAGGAGATAGGTAAAGTACAAGAAAGGGAAGGAGTTGAAGAGATTAAACAGGAGAATAAGATATTTCAGGTGTAATAAATATTAGGATAGAAAGGATGAAAGAAAGATGGAGTGAGATAGACACTTAAAGAGGGGGAGGGACTGGGAAAGAGGTCAAGTGGAAATAAGAAGGGTGAGTGCAAGAGCAGGTCCAGGAATTTAGTAGATGGTCCTTTAGAGTTTTTTTTATAAACAGTTTAAGTTAGAGATAGGTCTTAAAGATAGACAGAGTTTGTTCCAATCATTTGCTACTGAGTAATCATAGACACGTTTGCCAATGGTTGAATTGGGTTTGGAGACTTGGAGGAGGTGTTGGTCAGAGCTGCGTTGAGTATGGTTTGGAGTGTAGGGGCTAATGAGTGTTGAGAGGGCAGGACAGGAAAGGGGTTGGTTTAGGATAGAGTTAGCCAGATGTAGCTGAGGCAGAATGAGCTGATAATGTAGTTTGAGCCACTGCAGGTTTTTTAGTGATAGTCAGTGGTGAGAGTGGTATGGTAAATTAGTGGCAAATCTAGCAATTTTATTGTACATTCGTTCAACTTTAGTTAAGAGTTAAGTCAAGTTCACATTTAGTTAAGTTTAGCTTATCAAAATTAGGAGCTATCAATTTTGGTGGGATATCCCTACATAATCGCAGGAATTTTTTCTTACCAGGATTCACCTTGTAACTCAAACAAAATCTTGGACATTTTTAGCTGAAATAAAGAAGGTCACCATGGAATGGTAAGCATCTGCTATAAACAACATCAGATCATTTGCATAAAGATACATTTTATGTTATAGTATCTCTATGTTTATCAGTTTAATTAGAGAGATGCGTATTTTTTTTTCAGTAATGCTTCAGTGATCAGTATGAACATACATAGCACTAAAGGGCACCCTTGGCTAACTCCAGTGCTCTGTAAAAACTTAATGATTCATAATCATGACTACAAAACTTTGATTGCTTTGAAAACCATCTGGACCAACAATGCTGATACAAGTGTGTATGTGTATATATATATATATATATATATATATATATATATATATATATATATATATATGGGTCTACTTCACATGACTGAAAACTCAAAATAGTGAATTTTATTTGACTGAGACCACAATACCTAATTTTTAAAAATACTGAAAACTCATTTGACCGAGTCTCATTATACTGAAAGCTTACAATGCTGAATTTCAAAATAAATTTTAAGGCACAGACATGCACACTTACAACACTAACAACTAACTCTTTGCAAAACTTTAAAACTTCTTTCTTACCCTCTTAACAGAAACCAGATGATATAAAACCAAACTAAGTTGGGGGCTACGCCTCCCACAACCCCTCCCCAAGTATATATACTAACTCCAGGATCACACTAAAGTGGGGAAAAGGGCATATACCTTTTACTTACCTTACAATACTGTACACACTGCCACTACTGTTGGGAGCAAACAAAACATCCACCATATTACTTTAGACACTTTCCAAAAAATGTAGAGACATACCCACATTTAGAAATACTACAACACTTCTTTCTACACTACTGTCTGTATTCTGACAGTCGGCACTTTAAGTTACAGTAATGTCTTTTTATCACAAGCAAGTCACAGGTGAAGGAAAATACACATCACATCTATGGCTTAAAATTCAGTATTTTGAAATTCAGCATTGTAAGCTTTCAGTATAATGAGACTCAGTCAAATGAGTTTTCAGTATTTTGACTTACAAACTGTTGTGTGACATCTAGTAAAATCCTAGATATTCTTGTAGAAACCAGTCTTTGATATCTGGATTGTAAGTTGCACATCTTTAGTTATTTTCAGTGCTATTTATATTATTAATCATACAATTAAGCATATGCTTTCAAATTTCTGTAAAGATCTAAATAAACATGCATTCATAGAGGAATGTCTTGTCATATGAAATCTTATGTCTGGTTAACAAAAATGCTCAAACAATATATGTCCAGGAAGTACAGTTTCCAAGTTGTGACAATTTGTTTGTGAAACTTTAACAAAAAAATGTAAATTGGGGTTTGTGTTCATTATAATATGTTACAGTATTTATGAAAAGACAATGAATGCATTGACTATTATTACATCAAAGAATACCTATTACTGATAACATTGCTATTTGTACAGTTTTAATGTCCTTTATTGTTCACAAAATATTTACATTTGTTTATCTTATGCTTTTTAAGCTTATTTCTCAAAAAAATGCTCTGGAATACAAGATGTGGCCTTCCACACATCACAGGTGGCTTACAAACTGTTGTGTGACATCTAGTAAATGAACGATGCCAGGGTAATCCTATGGGCTAGGCTTGTAATGGCTCCAGGGCCATTAGCCTAGTATACACCTATGAACCTATGAACAGGTGTTAATGAGTTAAATAACATTTAATTCAATATTTCATTGCAAATAACTCATATTCATTAAAAAAAATCTTATCTACCCATCTCACATATTCTTTCTTCTTGATTTTGTAATATCCTTACATAATCATATTCATATCTATAGTGTTTATTTCATTAATATTCTCAAAACATTTTCTTCACACAACTTTTTCCAGAGTTTAACCACTCTTTCACATTTAAAAAAATGCTCTCTTGTTTCATCCTCACCATAAAATAAACACACTCGTTCACTTTTTTATATGGCATATTCCCTTTTACAGACAACTCATTTATTACCAGTCTTCACAGAAAATCCTCTTACTCTACAATCTTAATACACCACTTTTTTTACTATTATGTCTTTATTACTTCTGATAAGTTTTCCTATGGATTTACATAATAATATTGTTTCATCACATTCTTATACCACATCCTTTTATTCTTCTCTATATCATCAATTTTAATTTTCCATGTTAGCATTTTTCTTGATAATTTTCAATGTTTTCATTTATATATTTATCTCTTTTTCTTATTCTCACCATCTTCCATTTATTTGTATTTAAATTTAAACATTTCTTTATGTATTTCTTATTCTCTTCATTTACCTACTTTTAATAAACGTTTAAATAAGCAGAAAGAATGGATTTAATAATGCCATTCCCCTTCATCTTCACTCATATATAGCACATCTCTTTTCACTGGATTTAGTCTTATACCCCATATAAAACATTAACAGCATAATTTGTTTTCAATATTTTTTGAGGATCATATAAACATTTGACATATATGCTATTTTTCCAATTAAAACAAAATTCACCAGACAAACCTTTTTCTTGAATGCAAATCTTCCACATAAGACGTAACCCCATCATTTATTTTATCAGACCCTCTCATTGCCTCATAATGACATAACTTTCCCCAATTTTCCCTAACAAATTTACTTCATTCTTTGAAAAAAATACACCCCTCCAATTTTCAACATCACCCAAAGCCTTACTTTTATCTTTATTCAAAGTCATTTCCATTTCCTTTAAACATCAGGTCAGACAAACCATCACATCCATCATTCATATATTATTCATAGCAACCATGACTTGAAAGCAAATCAGACATCTGCATATGTCAAAACTATTGGAATGCCCACCTTGTTTTGCATCACATATCTAGCATCTTTCATTTTATAAGCTACTTCGCTCACTATGTCATTCATTACTAATGCAAACAATATCCCACTCATGGGACATCCTTATCTTATACCACAATTCATACATATTTTTTTACTTGGCCACACACACAGTAACACTCTCACTCTATTATTTTGATATGCTGACATACACACTCTCCTAATTCTATTACATATTACTTTTCCATAACATTCCACAAAGCATCATGTCCTACTTTTTCAAATCCTTACTAATATCTATATTTCATATCATCCCTTTAACTCATAATATCATCCACAATTTCTCAAACCACTAATAATAATTCATGGCATCCATCCTCTATCTTCTATAATGTCCTTCATCCTTCCTTCCATTTTCCTCTGATGTATTTAATGGGCTAGGTCCCCAGTTTTTTATTTCATTCTTTCCATCACTCTTACTTATACATTCCATCTGCCACCTCAGTGTTGTCCAATGACCCCACCACTTATTCAACACCAAAGCATTAACATCTGGGAACGGTCTGTATCTCACCACTGGTACTCGTCACACCGTCATCTTTCAGATCCCCTTTCCAAGCCACTGCCTGATGCCTTTTGTCCTTCAGCAATTTCTAACTGTTGCCTCCTTGTGTGTAACCTCTTAGGTTGCCACTGCTTCCATCATCTGTGAAGTCCTTGTGTATCGCCCCCACTGGTACGCAGAACACCACCTTCTACAAAGAAAAGGACAAGCATAAATTCTCTAATATGTAAAGAGAAGGCTCTACCTTATACCCACCTATTCCAAATTATAGTAGCAGCATTCAAAAAACCCTCATCTTTAAGAAAGAAGAGACATGTAAATCATTTAAAAGACATAAAGCACCTTTAAAACCATCTGTAAAGACAAACTATCCTGCCAAATCAGGAATTAATGCAACACTGCCACACATCTATGACGAAGCAGCCATAATCAAATACCTCCCTGCTGGACTGGCTTGCCTTATGCCTAACCAAGAACTGCTGAGGCTGTAGAAGGGACAACAGATGACATAAAACTACCCACAACTATGAATTTCCATCCTGCACCATCCCCTTTCTATAGCCATCCCCTGATAAGGGCCACCGCAATGGTCATACAGAAGCAAAGGTTTTGCAATCCTCTACACTGCTTCATCATCTGAGACTTCAATGTGTATCGCCACACCATCTACAAAGAGAAGAACAGAATAAACTATTTAATATGTAAAGAAAAACTCCACCTTATACCCACCTATTCCAAAGTACAGCCACCACATTCCAAGACCACATCTGCAAGAAAGAAAAGGACATGTAAATCATCCAAAATACATAACATGCAATCCGAGACATCTTCAAGGACAACCTAACCTGCCAATCTGGAAAGGAATGCACCACCACTCTCACATCTATGATAAGGCAGCCCTAACGATGCTTCCAAAGACCATATCAAATACCCAAGATAAATTCAACTACCAGTCAAGTATTTTAAACTAAACTAAATCCCACACATGAAGGGACAGATCAAGATCCACAACCGGGATAACTTTGCGATTCCTGACCACCTCCATTAGTGCCCCGTATAAGTCAAGCTAACTTATCTTGTAAACCATCGGCATAGCTCTCAACCTTCCATCTCCAGCTGAGGCACACTGCCCTATATTGCATTAGAAGTTGATATACAGAAATCACCAACCTGCGTTCTACAAACACATATGGTAATCCCCACATTGTGAGCATTCCCATTGTCAAAGTAAAAGTACACCAGAAGAAATTTCCTCAACTAATATTATTTGCCAACTGTCCCTGGTTATAAAGCACAAAATATACTTTCATCCTGTCATAGCAGTTACCACATCATTTACCATAATAAGTAGAATATGGTTCTGTTGCTTAACGTAGTAAACCTTGCTGATCTATACAAATATGAATGTTATATGGCTTCACCCTACTGTCAACTCATTGAGCATATTTCTTAATCCCCTATATTCTCTCCACATTTCAGCTCTTTTTTTTTTTTTTTTTTTTATAAAACGGACACATATATCTCATCACTCAACTCCCTGGCCACTGGCAGCAACCCCCTTGCTGCCCAGCCAAAGCCCACAGAATAGAAAACCATCCAGAATGACACAGAGATTTAAAATACTTTACTCCACTCTATCACAAGCTTAAGAGTTACTGACACTTCTATTCCCTTTATCAAAAGTGATGACTCAACTTCTAAGCCCCAACAAATCGGATTCCAGGATGCTCATCCTTCCAAGCCAAAATAATAAATGATTCTGTCATATTTACTGCTTATCTCTGCTACATGTTCCAGCTTCTGTGCCAATAATTAATATGGTAAGCAGAACAAGGAATTGCAGCCCATATTTATTTAATGTGGGTTATGCTTCAGAGGTTGACTTTCACAGTGTACATCAGTACATCAGCACCTTTGATCATTGATTGCTATGATAAGACAGGCTTCATCTTGTTTGTTACCAGGCACTTTGTTAAGTATGTAACTGTAGATGAAATGAATGAATAAACAAAAGATGCAGCAAGACTTCCCCAGGTTAATTATAGTCATATGTTAACTCATTACTGAAACAGTCTTTTACTTAAATAAATAAGAACTTGTGCTATCCCTAAACTAGGAACTCTCAAAAGGTAGGAATTTTATTCTATACCATTTTATTTATTTATTTTGAACTTATGCAGACAGAAAATTTTTTCGTGTATTAAAGTGGACTGACTCAACTTAAACATTTCCTCTTGCCGAACTTCTGAAATGAAAGTGACATGAGTTTCTTTTCTTTCTGGCAGAATGAATTGTGAATAAACCCTGTGTTGTGTAGGACATTTATCACTTCTGCGCTGTGCATACCAAAGTGAGATACCGTACTTGCTAAGACATGCTCAATGAGTGTGTATCAACAGTGCACACTTATCCTTATAATTTATTTAAATTGACTTCTGTCTCCTATTGCACAGGACAGACCTCTGGAATATAATGCGGACTCACAATGAATTATTCTTAACAGCAACTACCTATTTCCAAACAATATATTTGCTGAGACAAACTCGCAGCTCAGCTGCAGTCAACCTCCATGCACCATATTCCCAGCCTCCACTGCTCATGTGCCGAGGGTAACCATGCCTCCAAGTCCGCAAAACCCACCATTACCAGGCACATTAATCCTGTCAGTTAAAAGCGACGCCATCCACCACTGAAGGCCGGCCAGTAAGCAAAGCTTCCAATTGATCAATGCATCCCAACCACCATGAAGAAGTGGAACCTCAAACGTCTCCCTCGACTGCAACCCCCAAACACCAACCACCAATATCCCCACTATTGAAAGTTAACCTTTCCAACTCTACTACCCAAACACCACTGATGCAACCAAACAACACCAAGGGGATGCAACCAAACCACCAACCTTCCGACCCAACCAAAACAACAACCAGACAAAGAAGCTGGCACCATCATTCAAAACACGAAAACAACAGGAACAATGCCCCAATCTGTTATCCCCACTGTGCACCAACGGACCACCAAGGCAAGCATCAAGACATGCTGACATGCAACAACGGAAGCCACACTGCCAAACTTGGAAACTCCGATGCCACAAAACACCCCACTGCTCATGAAACACCCATGAACCCCTCCATGCAGCCAATGCAGACACATGTGTGCAAAGGACCCGACAGCTGCCCATCCGAGCCCAAAGAGAGAGAAACCGACCACCTCTATCACCCCCCCCACTTTCCCAGTAGAATACAAAACAAAACACAAACCTGGATCCTCTGTGATCACCAGCATGTCCCGCACCCCTCAACGGCCAACACTCCTCCACGCCTGAAAGGCATGCACCACCCCAATCCATTTGCGACAGCCATTCTCCCATCACACATACACAAAAAGAACCACTCAACTGGAGATCCCAAAGCCCGCGAATCCCCCCAAGGGTCAACTGAAAAAACCCCAACAACCACTCTCCTTTTCATTCACCAATTATTATTTATTTATTTTTTTGCTACTTTGCCCTATCAAAGCAACAACAAACTCATACACAACTCAAGCAATGCAAATAGGGACTACCTCGCTGATGAAGCTCTTCACAGCCCGCAAACATTAAATGCACACAAAAGGCACTCGCTTGCACAAACAACTGTCTGCACATGCAAACCTCTAACTGTAAACCCAGTAAGCCAACTCCACTCACTAAACCCAGTGTTCAAAATCTGAACCGATGAGAGGTAAGGCCTCAATATTGCATCGCCCAGCCCTCCCAGCACCCTCACCCACCAACCAGGCATGGAAGCCGAAGGTGAAGGAAGAAATGGAAACAACCTCAACAATGACCACAGTAGTCCTGAAAACCCACAAAATGCCACCAGCAATGAGCTGAAAACACCATCAGCAATAAAATAAAGAAATCACATTTTTTATTTTTTTTTTTTTTTAACTGCACAAACTAAAGACACAGGAAACCCCCACCTTCCCATGATTAGACTGACAAAAAGTTACCCTTGCCACCAACCTCTGTAATTGAGCCTCACTCACCTCTTCCATACCCCACCATTCCAAGGCATTCCAAGGCCTATCAGACCACAAATACCTTCAGGTCATCACGGACGAGAGCCTGCTGTAGCAAGTTCACTGGTACTGCAATTGTCTGACTGCAACTCTGTTCTGAGCACACTTCCCAGGCCATCTTGGATTAGCAGAAGCCATTTTTCACTTTAGTGTGAATATCATGTTGATTGGCCACTGACTGGTAATGGTAGGCTGGTCTAGGGCTTGGAGTAAGCACCTCATTGGTTCTTTTGAGCTTTTTTTTTTAAGTTGTTTCAGGTTTGAACCTTCTGGTACTTAAGCCCTACCTTTGAGAGGGTTTCTGCTTACTCACACTGAGGTGAACTGACCACATCCCTGATCTGGGATACATAACAATAAGTATCCTGTTTTCTTGCTTATTTTTACAGGTATTGCTTCTTCTTACCATTTATTGCAATTGTTATTGTCAGCTGCCTACTTTTTTACTGTCTTTTATTGCTATAAACTAATCTGTACTATGGTACTGCAACTGTCTGCCTTACTGGGCAAGCTAAATCACTCTTGTTACTTCCTCATTGTTTGTAAAGCTTTGTTTTAGCTAGTTTCACTGTGTGGAAGATATTAACTGGAAATTTTCTCCATTTGTTAAGCATTTATTTGCTTGTTTTTTTTCTAAAAGGGAGTGTATCATATAACTGATCTGTTTGCAGTTAAACGCATTCTCTAGAGTCTCCTTGCTCCTTTTTCTGTTTAAAACTTTCATTTAGTGTCTCACTGCTGTTTTTCTGCTGTGATAAACATTTTGTAGTGTTTTCTGCCTAAAATAGCGTAGCTAGTAACTGTAGTATAGTTTTCCCTCCCTCTCTCCCTCTTGTTGTCTTGTTCTTAAACTTTGTGGCTTTGCAGCTGCCCGCCACTACTATAAATCTGATCTGGGACACTCCTCCCAGTCCAGTCTCATTAGCTTATTCTACCTAATACAGAGAGAACATTTGGGAAGGCCAACCCCCTTAGCTTCTTAACCTTGAATTATTTTCTGTTCCTCCTTTCTCCTTTACTTAAAAAAAAAGAGAAAAAAAAAATATTCAGCTGCTTTTACAGTATTTGTGTTTCACCCTCTACTCCTTTAGTTCATCTTGCTTTTTCTGCTACTTGTTCTCTGAAGTGTTAAATTGCATCTTTTCTGCTGCATTTATTACTGCATGTTTTTAGCCTGTTTAAATTTTAAGTGTTATTCTAAGCCTCTTAGTTTTGGTTTAAGTACTTGGGCTTTAGGCCTACCACTCAGCTCTCCCTGCCTCTCTCCCTCAGATTCTGACTAATATGGATGCAAAATTTCCTATGCTTTCTCCTTCCAGCCTAGTTGATATGGGCATCCTGAGACAGTGTAGCAGCTGCCACATGTACACAAACAGCCATCTACTACTACCACCTAGGAACACAATTTGTGAGAGATACAATTACATTAAGAACCTAGAGTTTATGCTCTCTTCCTCCCAAGCCAGTATATCTGGCAGTGAAAAGGTTGTCAACACAATCACTACACCTCAAACACCATTAACAACTATACAACACACACCCACATATGCAGAGGTTCTCAACAAAAACAAACCCAAACAAATGAGACCTCAGATGCAAAAACAGATGTGAACTCCACAACCCTCCACACCACATACCAAGGTCCACACACCTGTGTCTCACAGCTACAATGCCTAACCATAAATCCAACATATTAGTCATAGGAGACTCCATTGTGAGACACACAAATGTGCCTATTACCAGGCTGGATAAGGAGAAAGTCATGGTTGTTTGTCAAGTGCCAGAATCCATCATATCACACATGCACTCAAGTCTCTCAGCAACAGGAACTATTATGACTATGTCATAGTCCATATTGGTGTGAACAACTTGAGATGTACCTCCCTGGACCATATGAAAGAAACATGATTGAACTCACTGAATATGTGTCCCAGGCAGGTATGTCCCTAGCCTTAAGCAGCATTCTACCACCACCCAGAATGATGCCTCTGTACAAACAGAAAATGATTAACTTTAACAATTGCCTTAGTTTCTGGTGTCATTCCAGGGGGATCCAGTACCTAACAGCCTGGGAAGATATGACTGACAGACCATGATACTTTGATAGAGATCACCTGCATCTGTCTCACTTGGGCTTCAGGCTTTTGACAATGATCCTTGCCTCCCCCATAGTGCCTTTTTAGGAAAAGTCATGAGGTTGATACTACCAACATAAACATTTCAACAAAACGCAGATTAAAGGTCATGCTGCTAAACGCTGTGAGTCTAAACATGAAACTGCACTCATTGCAAGCATTTTTAACCCTGGAAGATGCTGACATTTGTGTAGTCACAGAAACATGGTTCAAAGCTGTAGAGAGCACCCCAGCCTTACCTGGTTACTCATCCTATCATAAATGCAGACCCCAAACTATGGACAGCAAAGTTAAAGGAGGTGGAGTTTCAATATATATATCAAAGACATACACACCTCCAGGCTGGTGAAACAGTATGATGCACAGGAGACACTCCAGGTCCAGTTAACTGTTGACAAGACCCCTATTCAAATCTTAGCTAGCAACAGGCCCCCAAATTTGACTCAAGATGCCTACTCCACCTATCTGGACTTCTTTGAACCTATCAAGATTCAACCCTTTACCCTGATCCTGGGCAACTTTAACTACACAACCATGGACTGCAAAAACTACTCATGACAGAATACAAATGCCCACCAGAGATTCCTAAATTTTATCAATGCAAATGTCTTGGAACAGCTAGTCGATACCCTCAAAAAAGGTGATAATATTAACCAGCATGAGTAGCCACTGCAGCACCCCTACAGTATCATCCTCCCTGGTAAGATCTGACCATAAAGCTGTCACTTTCAAAGCCACCATCTCCCCTGCCCCCTATAGCTAGGGTCAAACAAAAAAACATCTTCAAAGCTGATTACAACCCCTGAGGGATGGTATAAACAGCTTCACAGCCCTCTCCCCCCCTCTGTAGGAACTGGCACCAATGTCCAAATCTACACCAAAGTACTATACAAGCATTTATGTAGATGCGTGGAATCAGGAATACCCAACAGGACAAAATCATCCACTGCAAGGAAGAGAAGAGTAAACCTGTCTGGTGGACATCTGCAATAAATAAACTATATAACAAAAGGAAAAAAATTGCTGTCCAGGACCAAGAAGGAGCAGGTGCCCAATTGAACAAGCAAATAAGAGCACTAGTGAAATCCTCTAAAGCCAATTTCAAGTCCAAATTCGCCACGTCTACTAGAGACAATCATAAGGTCTTCTTCACATATGTCTGCAATCTCAAAGGAAGAATGCAGATCTGTTCAGAACTTGTGGTCAAGGGCACCAAATACACAAATGCTGTAGATATAACCAACATACTGGCTGATAGATTCAGTGAAAACTTCACCCATCTGTCCCTCCCCCATCAGTAAATCAGGACATCCTCAATACCTGCCCCCTCCCCTTATCTCTAGGGAACAGGTCATCACTGCCCTCTCAAAGGCAAATAAAAATACAGCCTCCATGGGACCCAATAACATCCCAGGCTGCATCCTACATGAACTCAGGCATGAAATGGCAGCACCATTAGGTACCCTATTCAACAAAACCTGAGTACCGGCTTTGTCTCAGCTGAGTGGAGGACAGCCACTGTCATCTCTTCATGCAAAGGTTAAGTGTCCACCAATCCAGTAAATAATAGACAAATCAGCCTAACTAGCCTGATCTGCAAGGCCATGGAATGGATTATCATGGACCTCATTAACACGGACAATGGCAACCTCCAAACACTTAACCCCACACAGTTTGGCTTTGTCACGGGGAGGTCATGTCTGTTAAATCTGGTCAACTTCTTTGAGACAGACATCAAAGCCAGGGATGAGGGGAAGTTGGTGCATACCACCTACCTTGACCTGGCCAAAGGCTTCGACCCTATTCCCACTCTGGCATAATAGATAAACTCTCTCAACTAGGCATCAATCCATATATTATCAGTTGGGTAGCAAACTGGCTCACTGATAGAACTCCCCTAATCAAAATAGGGGAAGCCACTTCAAGCAGTAGATCTGTAATGAGAGGCATACCCCATGGATCCATCTTGGGGACTCTGTTATTTGGGATATATTTCTCTGAGGTGCAGGCCAAAACCAGTGGGCTATTGCTGACCAAGTTTGCAGATGACTGCAAGCTGGGCGTGGTCATCAATTCCCCAAGTGATGTCGATGTCCTCCAAGAGGGTGTCACCCAAACAGAAACATGGCCTCAAGTTGGATGCCAAAAAATACTTCATCATCCCCTTTTGGGAGAGTAATATCCCCACATATTATCATATTAATAACAATGTCCTAAGCATGCAATCAGTCATGAGGGAAATGGCACCCAGGTTGATAGCAACCTGATGTTTGCCCACCAGGTTGCTTCCGTTGTACAGAAAACATTGTACATGGCCCACCTCATATGTAAGGATCTCTCATCCAGGGACAATGAGGTCATATCATCCCTGTATTCTTCCCTTATAAGGCTAATTATTGAGTACAATGCCCCCTTCAGCATGTACCTCGCAAAACACATGAAGCAGCTGGAGAGACCACAGAAGTTCCTCACGAAGAGGATCCAGGGCCTCAAACATCTACCCTTCACAGATAGGCTAAAAGTCCCATCCCTCTACTCAGTTTCATACAGACTCCTCAGAGGTGACCTCTGTCTGGCATACAAAGCAATCTCAAATCGCACCTTGATGGGACTGCTGCATATTCGCAAGTCAAGCTCCACCTGAGTAACCTGCATGTGTGACCTCAACCTGGTTTGTGACATCAATAGGACTTGTTGGCGGGACAAATTTGTATCCCATAGACCCCCCCTTATGTGGAATAGACTCCCTCTCCACATCAAGCAGAGTACCTCAGTATCCCTTTTAAGCTCAACCTGGGTAACTGGATGGGAAACAGAAAATGCACCCCTGGGATTCCACTTGTGTCCCTGCTGGACAGGGGTTTTGGGTGCTGACTTGTCTAAACATGGGATAAACTCTCGGCTAAGCTTATAAGGGTCTCAGGGGCAATAGCCTAGGAACTTCCTATGATCCTATGAAAGACTTGTCATTGTGGCAATTAGTACACCCTTTAGTTTTTCGTATTGAAATGTAGAATCAATAGTACATTTTGTAATAACCATTTGCAGATGTATTGAAGGCCACATGCCCATTTGTGCTTGCATGACCTTATTTTCCAACATTGTTCTTCTACCCTAACATGGCCTTATAATACAAAAAAAACTGTTGTTGTGTTTTGTTTAAGCCATCTCTGATTATATTGTAAAATAATGCATTTTTTCACTCAAAAGTGCAAGGTAGAAACAGTATTAGATTCAAAAATAGTCACATTTAGAAAACCCAATTAATGCTGAACAATTCCTAACCATTAAAACCTTTTGCAGACCATCATCTTCTGTTCTGTATGCATCCTTGTACCCAGTGAAAACATATACAAAAAAGAGCCCCAAATGCAAGGATTGTCTATAACAGATGCACTAACCTGCTAGAGCTCTACCTCAGAATATATCTTTTCACTTTTTCTAGTTCATAGGCCAGGAAGAAATTCATGCATAAATATTGGATTTCTGAAAATTGGTTAACATCCTGCTTTTTTATCATAATTTCACCTGCCACAGCCTTGGCCAGTGTGTTAGAATAACATTTGGACAGAAACATACCCTTCAAAACATTCATATCTTCCACTCCTTCATCATCTGAATCTGTACATAACAGTTTATTAACATTTTCATGACACAAAAGGATGATATTTGGTATTCTTCAGAGTTGAAATTTCATATCATTTTGTGGTAAACCTCAAAAGAATAATGTCATCTAAAAATCTAAAACATGTTTATGCTTATTTCCAAAAAGTACAAGAAGAATATTTTTAAAATAGCATTTTCTTTTGTGGAAGGGCAACACTAATGAAATGCAATTTTACTAATTATTTAAATAAAATATAATTTTTAAATTTGCGTTTATATCACGTTATCAAAAGATGAAAATAGCGAACGCTATTTCATCGAACCTAAAATATCTAAACCACATAATATCAAACATTCAGAACAGCAAATTTTTTCCTTGGGGGAAAAATTTGCTATTCTGAAACACATACACACAACACAAGCACACCTACAAAACATCAATACACACACATACACTTATAATCTTATAACTAACCCTGCACTAAACTATACATACACTACTATCTATCCACTTACCTTAACCCAAACCCTAACCCTAAGGTCCGTCACTATTGCACACTCACATAACCCGCACCTTAACCCTAACTCACTTAACCCGCCCCTAAACCTAATTCACCTAACCTGCACCCTAACGCTAACTCATCTAACCCACGCCCTAATCCTAACAACCACACAATCGCACACTTACCTGAACCTGACCCGTAAATCTCCACCACAGCGCTGAAAATAGCAAAGCCACAGAACCGGCCAACCAAATTCTTTCCCTAGGAAAGAATTCGGTGTTCTGTAGCTTTGCTATTTTTAGCGTTCAATTAAAACAGGTCAATATTAGAACATTCAAAGTTTTAAAACTTTGATGTTCTGATTTAGAGCCTTAAATTTACCACAAAATTGTTTGAAATTTCAATTGATTTTTGGAATGTAACAGCAACTTTGGAGAAGACCAAAGAAAGAATTCTTAAACTCATTTTTACATTATGACAGAAGCCACCTTTTTTGGGTTAGGAAATTTGTTAAAGCACAAATGATTAGTCAGCCATGTATATTTTCAGATGATGATAAGTTATAAAACTTAATTATTCCCTACTAATTAAAATATCGGAGATTTATTAAAATAGAAGTATAATTGGACAAATAAAGATTTAAATTTCCCAGTGAATTTATAGTCCCTAATTTAATTCTGTTGTAAACTCTTAAGTCCAGTTCTCAGGACCTTCCACATCCTGCTTACCATCATTAAGAATCCTTATCACATAATAGCCAAATACAGAACCCACTCTGTGACACCCATAACCCACAGCATATACAACAACAAATTAAAAGTCCCCTATGTCCAACCAAACACTATTCTCCTCTGGAATTTCAAATATCTATCCATCCATAACATGGGAAATGTAGACTGCTACAAGTAAGTACACACAATTGTTCTTAGACTTCATAAACAAAACAATTAGTTCACTTCCCAACCATGGTCTCAAACTTTTAGCTGTACCCCTCACATATTTTGCCTTTCTATACACTATGCCTTTAATTATCTTATCACTGCACAAAATCTGACCACCATTCAGTGGTATTCATAATGGTGAAACCAGATCTACCCTCACATTCTGGTGTCTTTAGGATTACCCAAAGGCATATCTAATGTTAGAGAAAGAAGAGTCATAGAGGGGAGTGAGTTCAAGCAGAAATTCATATTGCAAGTTGGAGACTTTCTTTCCTAACAGGGACTGACAACAAAATATAGGTATAAATGAAAGGACAGGAGAGTGTTAAAGGAAAAAAAATATCTCTTGTTGAGTTTATAGTTGAGTCTAAAACAAGATGTGATAAAAATGGGATAATTTGTAGGATATGATAACTATACAACTCAATCGGAAGAGGTTAAAAAAGACTGGGAAATGAAAATGTTAAGGTAACATACAAAGAAGTAATGGGAGCAGATTTATAAGGCGTCCATGTAGCCAACAAAACCTAGGAGGCTTAGGATTTTTGCATGACAGTGTTTTCATAGACATTTTTATACCCCAAGTATACTTCAAAGATTTTTTCCACAGGTAGACAGCAACTACTGGAGATCTGATTGATAAAAGACAGGTACATGGGAACATTTTTTGGTGGGGGTGCAATGATTTGATACATTTTTAGACATTTTCTACAGAGTACTTTGTCAGAAATGTTGGGGGAGCAAATTATTTTAACTAAGGAAATGATTGGTTTGAGCTGGGATATAGAACCTTATTTGTCTTGACAAAGTAAGAGCCTAAATTTAATGCTGTTGGCTGCCAACAAAACAGTTATAAAGAAATGGAAATAAAACAAAAGCCAACTGAACAGAATTGCTGAATGTTGTAAAGGAGAACCAAGAAGTGGAGACGAGATCTTTAGAAAAGGGAAGGAGTAAACTACAAAGAAATAAATGAAATCAGTGAGAGTAATTCATACAGAATAATGTTCAGGAGAAGTAATATTTTAGGAAAGTCTGGACTTCAGCAAACTATGTAATGTTAAACTAAATATTTTTAAGACAAAAATCATATTTGTATAATGTGTTAAAAGGAAAAATCTTTATACTGGTTTGTTTGTTTGCTTCTTTATAATTGAACGTG
The DNA here is from genome assembly GCF_019279795.1 of Protopterus annectens. NCBI lineage: Eukaryota > Metazoa > Chordata > Ceratodontiformes > Protopteridae > Protopterus > Protopterus annectens. The sequence goes on from NC_056749.1 coordinate 369,471,179, forward strand.
TACTCACACCACTATGCAATTTGTGATGATGATAAAACAGATCTACTGCCCGTAGTTGATGATGTGTTATGATTTATTTTTTTTCTTTTCACACCCCATTGCTTGCATTGAAGCACTGGTCCCCATTTGATGCAGATACACTACTAAGTTTAAGAACATACCATTATAATGGAACCCTAGCATAAATAATGTGTACAATAAAGGAACAAACTGTATACCCCTAGCTCCAAAAATGAACTTAAAAAAGCTCCACCTTCTGTTATAATTTAACTCAACTCTTAGGTTGTCTTTCTCCCTACAATATGATTCCAGAGCTGTGTAGATACCTGCAACTTGCTTGTAATTTATAAAACTTTCATTTCCTCACTTTGGTATCAAAGGAAGGGAAAGACCACCCACTTTTTTAAGCTTAACTTCTCACATGAGTTGCAGAGGAATTTGTCTACACTTGCATGACATACCATAGACACAGAGAAATCTGTAGTCAGGAGCTCAGGCTGCTGTAAATAACACAGAGTGAAAATGTTTTCCACTGTCTTTATTGCAGAGAGAAAGAGAACTTACACTGATTCACATCTGCTTCTAATGTAGCCATGCGTTTCATAACAAAACAGAGCAATTAAAATTAATCAGTCTCTCAAAGGCAGTTGTCACCTCTTTTGACAAATTTACATAAGCAGCATCACAGTACTGAAATGCTACACTTTAAGATTTAAATGTTTGTTGTTTATACTACATTACATTTTAAGATGACTTGAATGTAATATTAAACATGTCTATGACATTTTAAGAAAAAAATCAGAAAATATTTTTTTTGCAATTCTTTTAAGGTATTAGCACATTTACCAAAGTATAGGGAGAGGGGCTGTCAATTCATATTGGACTACAAAAAGATACTTTGGATAAAGGCCTGGAATTTAGCAAATGTTTTGGTCACAGCTGTATAATTGCTTAATATACTATAAAACAAGCCCTGAGACACACACAAATAAGAGCCATTTAAGAAATAAAAGAAGCAGTCCTGTAACAGACAGTATATAAAATGACAGTGACTAACACTAATCCCAATATATGTCAATGGAATGGGAATATACCACTATTTCCTTATGTCTTGCATGACTCATATAAAGCAGACTTGAAATGTATTATGGGAAAGAAAAAGGCTTGAAGAAAAATAAGATCACATTGATATGTCAAGCCGCACTGACAGCCATTTTGCAAAAAAAATATATTAAAATACTATTAGAAGCAGTTAGAGTGATTTTGAGATGTTAAAATAACAAAAAAAAACAGATAGGTTGAAAAAATAGATTTTTTTAGTTCTCAGGTGGATTTTTCCTTTAAGAAGATAAATAACTTAGAAACCAAATTAAGACCTCTAATAGCAAGTATGTACTAAAATCACTACTTCTGCTAAAGACAAGTACAAAGCTGTTTTGAAGTATGACAGAGACCTTAAAAGCAATGCCCAGCACTGTGCTGAACTGATACATAATAATAATTCATGCAAAGCCTGTATACTGAAAGGCATAATAGCGTGGCCAGACTATTGCACTGGGGATTGTAAAATAACTTTTTTACATTCAAAAGTGCAAGGTAGAAATAGTACCACTGGGTCAAGACTGTGGCAGGTGAAATTATGATAAGAAAGCAGGGTGAGGTCTACCATTTGTATTGATGTAGCTGAGAAGCATTGCAAATATGAGTTCCAAAGTATTACAGAAAAAAATGAAGTTTATATGACATGGGGTCACCCATTACCAACAGTTCAAAAAATAGATGTGAGAAAACCAGATATAGTAGTCTATGAAAAAAAGACAAAAGTGGCATTGATCACTGAAATTGCTACACCTAGTGATTACAGTGTCTTACGTATAGAGAAGCACAAAGTCATAATATACTGGATTTACAGGCAAAAATGAGGGCAGTGTAGAAGGAGGTAACCATACAGTTCCAATAGTAGTGGGCCTCATAAAAAAGAATTCACAATCGTATTTAGATATGCTGTCGATGCTTGTAACTCATATGAACTGCCCAATGACTCAGTTGTAGGCACATTGCGGGTGCTGCAAAGAGCACTTCTGACTAACATCAAAGAATGAAACAACACTAATTTCATGAACTTTAATCATACTTTGACTTAGGAATGGGGTCCATTTCCATCAGGGTATTAAAAACCCAAAAGATTTGGAGTGATTAAAAAGAGAGAACCCATAATGACAGAGCTATTATGCTTGCAGATACAATCAGCACAGATTTTGCCTACCGATTTCCCCTCACTTACTCCCACATACCATTATGCCTGCACCTCCCCTTCATATCACTGTAGAGCAGGCCTTGAGTGCACTCTCCAAAGCCAAGATTAAAAGTTCCATGGGCCAAGACAATGTTCTTGGATCTTTTATGGTTAGCACAAAGCATCACTTTACTGACTCACTGCTTATTACTTAACTCAGCCTCTCAACTGATTATGTACCAGAGGCATGGGGAACACTGTGACCATCCTACTACACAAGGGTGGACCAACCACTGAGCCTGGTAATTACTGACCAATATGTCTAATCAGTTATAGCTGCACGGCTATGGAACAAATTATCATGAAACTCATAAAAATGACATAGGTCGCCTATAATCCAGATAACCAAAGCAGTCTGTGTTTGTAAAAGGTAGATCCTGCCTTCTAAATTTATAAAACGTACTTTAAAAAAAAAAAAAATTACCGAGACCTTTAATGACAGCAAATTACTGCAGATAGTATACTTTGACCTGGCAAAGGCCTTTGATATCATCCCACATTCTGGCATTATCGACAAACTAGTCAAGCTGAACATAAACCATTATGTAACCCACTGGTTTGCAAACTTGCTAAAAGAACCAAATCAAAGAGGTAGATGGGGCACCTTCTCATCTAAAAGGCTCATCACTGGTGGTATCCTGCAGGGAACTGTTCTAGGATCACTACTATTTGGTATAAACGTATCTGATTTCAAACCTAACACTAATGGTCTGTGGCTGACTAATTGCTTAGATGATTGCAAACTTAGAGCTATCAATAACTCTCCAGAGGATTCAGGAGTCCTCTAAGGCAGCCTAACCTATACAAACAAATGTAACCAGCAGCACAGCTCAAAGCTAAATGCTAAGAAATGAAGCATCTATCCTGTGGGAAGCATGAATTCCCACACACATACCATATAGATGGCAGCTCCTTAAAGAGTCATAGAATTTGTCACTTTTGTACAAAATGAACTCATCCTTGACAACCACATAGGTACTATTGTCAGAATGTCTTTATACCAAGCCCAGTTGTTCAGCAGAGAAATTTCCTCCAGGTCAATCTAACCCAACAATAAAATATAATGCAAATTTTGGTAGGTATGTGTCCATATGATACAACCTGAAAAATCCCAGCAATCCTGCACTAAAAATGCCAAGGGCATGACATCCACATGCAGTGCAGACCACATGGAAACACTCTCGCTCTCTCTCTTTTCACTCTTTCATATAGATTCTTAAGTCGTCACCTTTGCCTTACCTTTAATACCTGAAAAGACCCAGTCCTATGTGACCTCCTCTACATCTGCAAAACAAATACAACCATAGACACCCAGTTAAAAGAATTAAACCTACAGCGTAAACAGAACCTGTTGGCAGGATAGATACCTGTGTCTCAAAGAATTCCTATCTCATGGAGTAACCTTCTCATGTTAACCAATGCAGCTCCTTTATCTTCATAAAACAAAAACTGGAAAAGTGGATGTGAAATTGCAAATTCACCCCGGGACTGGCATCTGTAATCCTTATAGAAAGAGATAATATATAGAAAAACATGCTCATAATTAAGGGTAAACTTTTAGTGGGAGTTTAGTAGATAAGCTACAAATGATTTAACTGCTCAACTCCCTAATATGAACCTATCAACCAATGTATTGTTGCAAAAAATATAATAGTTAAAACCTATTTAATATGTCATTTATATGCACCTCTTTGTGTGATGTGCACCATTTTCTATCCATTTCAGTGAAATTGTGTGCTTTAAAAAGTATATTTCTGCTCGCACATCATAACCTCAAAATATTTAAATAACCACCGACCCATTTTATAGCAGTCCTTTTATGGTGGTGCCTGAATATCACAATCAGAAGGCCTGCATACTGAAATACTGCACTACTAGAAGAGCAGCTGAACTGCAACAACAACAAAAAAATCTTCCTATGCTGACATTTTTAACATGAAGTAAATGTGGAGGAAAGCCCTAAAAGGTTAATGATTTATGTATTCTAATATGTTACATGCAGACCTACAGCTGGAATGGCTTTTTAAAATGATTTTATGTTGGGTTTACTTTATTATATGACACCATCAATAATAAATTTATATTACTGCAAATGAAATCAGCATTCATTTGCTCATTTGCTAATCAAATTGGAGTTAACATCTTGTTTTGTGGTGTGAGTGAAAAGAGAATGATGCCTAATTTAAAAATCTGAAATGAGGCTTTAATTCCTGTCTTGGAGAAAGCACTATAGAAGAAGTGATTTTGTTAAGGCTACAGCTTCACTCTTTCAGACTGCCTGCTTTTAACAATGCTATTTTTCCACTTGACTTTCTTGGCTGTACTGAATGACAAGGTCTCTCCTGGCAGCTCCTGCCATTAACAGCTGATTTATAAGACGATTCATTGCTTTTATTATATATACTTTCTGTCATGTGCCTCATGGAAAATTCCACAGAGTAACATCTCTAATACCAGGTGCAACAGATATTGTGCCCATCCGATGAGATCAAATCTCCTAGTACATTATAAAGTACTTAGGAGCTCTCTGACTGTGTGTATGTCTTCTTGTCTTTCATGCTTGCACAATCGTATAGCAGTGTCTCTTTTTCTGTAATGAGAGAAATGAAATTAAATGGGCCACTCAGAGAGATGCTGGACCTTGCCATGCAACCAATCACAATCTTTACAGAAAGCAGAAGTGTATTTTCATTACAAGTGATAGACTTCTGTGACAACTTTCATGTAAGGATGTGTGTGCATGCTTGTCAATATAAATATAATTTATATACTCTCTCTCCCTATATATATAAAAATGTATATACATATGTGTATGTATCTATATCTGTCTATATCTATATCTTATATATATATATATATATATATATATATATATATATATATATATATATATACACACACACATATGTATATATGAGTTTATAACAATTTAGATAAGACACGTTTCATCCAATCACAAATCATCTAAAAAATCATCTAAAACGCATTTAATCTAAAACACATTTAACTGAATCACATTACATCTAAAACTTCATATACGGTAAATATGTGTCCTAACCTTCTTTTCTGAATATATCTTACATGTATATATATATATATATATATATATATATATATATATATATATATATATGTATGTATCTGTGTGTGTGTGCTTGTGTGTGTGTATATACATGTTGTTGTGTCTTTCGGCTTTTCCCGGTTAGGGGTCACCACAGCAGAACTCCGGTCTTCCAATGATTGGCAGTAGATTTTTACATGCCGAGTTGCTGACCCTGATGCACAACCTTCAATGAAGGTATGTCCATTCACGCATGTCTCCACACAGAAGATGGTCTAGCTGAGAATAGAACAGGACAACGTCTTACTGTGAGGCGACAACGCTACCGCAGCACCACCACCGCAGTGTGTGTATATATACATACTGAACACATTTAAGAGAACTACAGGAAAAATAATCATCACCATTTAAACGAATACTCTTCCTTTCTCCACCAATAATAACAAAACAATCCATGTAAAGGCATGTGTGGCACAGAACCGGGGAATTAGTATTGTATAATGGGGCCCCTACTATTGTGCTATGACCTGAGACAGCCCTGCTGCTCTGTATGAGGCAAGAGGATTATGATACCTACTTCAGAGATATGTAGGCATAAATAGGAATGACAGCTAAAATATGGATACTTTAGCACTTATCCAACAATTCATTCACAGTCACATGCATTCTGCACAAGACTAAATAGTTACTACCAACTATTATCTTTGATGAGGTAATGTAAGACATTTGGTATGATAACATTAAACCGAGTGTTTTGTGGATGTTATAATCCAAAACTTAACTTCATTTATTATCAGTTCCCAAAATCTTTCCTATTCTGTTATTAGTGAAAGCTAGAATAGCTACTGAAGTGATAAATTCATGCAGAAGCATATAATTTGAAAATAAATAATGAAGCATTTATCAATTATGTGACTAGACAACTTCAGAACAGATAGGGAAAATGATGCATATTACACTTTCAGTTTCAGATACATATAATCCAATATATATATATATATATATATATATAAATATATATATATATATATGGGTCTACTTCATATGATCGACAGACCATTTGATCGAAATTCATTTGGTCGACAGCCCATTTGGTTGACAACCAGTATTCAGGGCACTTAACAGGGATTTGCCCCCCTCCCCAATGTTGTGTGACCCTGGAGTTGTTATATATAGTTGGGGGGTGTGTGGGGCACAGCCTCCCACCTATTTTTGTTTAAAAGCATGAAAATACAAGAAAAACTACAGATTGTGTGCCCCCACACCCCCCCAACTATATATATATATATATATATATATATATATATATATATATATATATGGGTCCACTACATATTACCGAAAGCTCATATTACCGAAGCCCATATGACTGAGACCATAATACCGAAAGTTCATTTTACCGAAAGCCCATATGACCGAAAACTCATTTGACCATAAACCAGCACTGGCAGGTATATGCCCATTTCCCCATTGTAGCACGACCCTGGAGTGAGAATATTAAGTTGGGGGGGTGTGGGGGGCATAGCCCCCCACATAATTGCAGTTTATGTACTATTATATTAATGTGTATCCATTAGATATACATGAACACTTATAACATCAGTACAAGGTTATTGCAAAATGTGGAGGGCTGTGCCCCCCACACACCCCCAACTTAATATTCTCACTCCAGGGTCGCGCTACAGTGGGGAATTGGGAATATACCTGCCACTGCTGGTTTTCGGTCAAATGAGTTTTCGGTCATATGGGCTTTTGGTAAAATGAACTTTCGGTATTATGGTCTCAGTCATATGGGCTTCGGTAATATGAGCTTTCGGTAATATGTAGTGGACCCATATATATATATATATATATATATATATATATATATATATATATATGTATATATCAACTCCAGGGTCGCACAACATTGGGGTGGGGGGCAAATCCCTGTTAAGTGTCTTGAATACTGGTTGTTGACCAAATGGGCTGTCGACCAAATAAATGTCGATCAAATGGTCTGTCAGTCTTCTGAAGTAGACCCATATGTGTGTATATATATATATATATATATATATATATATATATATATATATATATATATATATATATATATATAAATATATGTATCTATATATATATATATATATATATATATATATATATATATATATATATGTGTATCTATATATATATATATATATATATATATATATACATATATAAAATATAATATTATATAATATTCTACAAACACACACACACACACACACACACACACACACAGTTATTTAATTTTTCACATTGTAGTATCCAAGTTATGAACCTGTAGAACAAAAGTATGGTATTGCATATCCAAAATAAAATTATATGGCACTACTTTGATTGGTTGAAAGGCCATAAGATCTAACTGTTTATTTTTACTTTTCTATTCCCAAATGAGGTCCATGTATCATATAAAGCATTTATTTTCTCAGCTGAATGCAAATGGTTATTTTGTCAGCTTTGAACACCAATTTCTGGACACAATTTAACTGTTCTCTAAATGAAAAAATAACACTGAATCTGTCCTTACTGATAATTTTTGAACGTTATTTCACTGTAATGCCTTATGTAGTTGCAGTTCTAAATCATTAACATTACACACGTAAATTAATTTACTTTTCCTTCTATAATTGTTAACTGTGGTGTTATGCAAAACAATCTCTAGGGCTTTGACAAGTAGCGCTTTGTGCTTCTCAGATTATGTAGGCTGTATTAAGTAAAACAATCTAATCTGGAACCAAATTAGTAAGAATGAGTGTGTGTGTGTGTGTGCGTGCGTGTGTGTGTGTGTGTGTGTGTGTGTGTGTGTGTGTGTGTGTGTGTGTGTGTGTCTGTGTGTATGTTTGTGTGTGTATGTTTTATGGGGCTCATTAATTTCACTGTTTTTTTATTCATATTTACTCTGTATTTTAAAGTTGTGATGGACTTTAGGGGGTTTAGAGAATTCCACAATAGTTTGAGGGACTTTTATTATAAAACATGTCCCTAAATGAGCAGCTCCATATAATGAACAAATCATTGTGATTTGGAAACTGACAAGTTTGGTTCTTTTTATTCTATTTGTACCATAACTCTCATGGGATAGTTTTACTGCATTGCTGTTTTATTTCTATTTATTACATATGTTCAAACTTGTAAGTCTCTTGACAAGGTTTAGGAAATTTTGCAGTGCTTCCTAGGAATTCTTCTGTTAAAAATACAAGCTCCTGGGCAGGGAGTTATGTTGACTGCACAAACTGGTACCCAATTTGTACTATGATTACTGTGAGTGCAGCTGATTTAACTACTTGTTATGTACTATTTATTCTCTTGTCATTTACCTTTAAGTGTTTCAAAGAGCTTTGCAAAGCTTCCGAGGGGTCTGTATTTTATAAAGTAATGACATGTGTGAGTGGTTCATAAGTATGGAAAAAAAGAAACTGGTTTAACTTTATTCTATTTATTTTATTTCTACTTTGATAACTGGATAAGTGGACACAGTGACTAAAACTTTTCAGTCATGATCTGAGTCCAGAGGTACATTAAAAGAAGCATGACAGGTATACAAGGCATGCAGACAACATAAAATTAATATAAATTAACAAGAAGATGTTCAGGATGTGAGGTACAATTAGAATTTAAACACATATTCAGTTAGATTGGTAAGTTATAAATACCATTCTTAGAATTGACTTATGAATGTGGTGTAAGTCAGCCATTCTCCTTTAAGCTCTAGTTTGTTTTTTTAATGTCTCTAGTGCGTTTTGTAGTCTAACTTCTGCTGAATTATGGTTGTTTGTATGTTAGGGTCTGTCCCAGACTATTTCTCAATGTATGGTTATGTTGCTTAATTTGCAGTTTTTGGGGGGAGGAGTAGTACTGACACATTTGTAATAATTTGAAAATCTGTGAACATACCCCTCAACTACTAACAGCAAGAAACCTTGACAAAGTCTAAAATAATGGAAGGGGACAAAGGTGTAAATTCAGGGAGAATGCTAAGTATTGCACTTAGAAATTTAGAAAGTTGTTAGAATAATAGGCTTTATATTAGGATGCATATTTTCGAAGGGTTTGATGTTTGAATCTGAAAAGTAGGTCATTATTTAAATCCTCTGTGGTTTGCCAGTAAACTACAGATTTTATGAAACGTAGACCCAAAATATGAGGCAAAAATCTGGACATTCTGTGAAAATCTGGACAGTTGAGAGATATTGGGTCTATATTAGAACACTGAACATTCAAAATGTCAAGTGTTCTAATATCGAAACCTACCAGTCGAAAAAAAAAAAAACATCGAACATTCGGAACAACAAATTTTTTCCTAGGGGAAAAAATTTACTGTTCCAAAACACATACACTCAACACAAGCATACCAAATATACAGCAATCCACACACATACACCTAAACTCTTACACCTAACCCTACACTAAACTATACATACACCACTAACTATCCACTTACCTTAATCCAAACCCTAAGGTCCATCACTATCGCACAGTCCCGCGCTCTAACCCTAACTCACCTAACCCGCCCTAACCCACACAATCGCACACTTACCTGACCTGCACCCTAACCCTAACTCACCTAACCCGCCCTAACCCACACGTCCACACAATCGCACACTTACCTGAACTCGACCCGTAACTTTCCACCAGAGAGCTGAAAATATCGAAGCAACGGAAACGGACAACCAAATTCTTTCCCTAGGAAAGAATTAATTTTCCTGTTTCTTCGATATTTTCAGCTGAAAACGAGTCGATATTAGAACAATCGACATTTCAAATGTTCGGTGTTCTAATATAGACCCGAGATATTACCGTTAACCAAGGAGCAAGGCTGCTCTTTGAGTGATTGATAGCCAACTGAACTTTTCCTAGATTTGGCAGCAATGAGTGTGCTTGTTGGCTAGTAGCATTAAACTACTTATTTTTTTTTACCGTTATTTGCATTTTGTGTTTATTTGTGCTTGATTGTAGAAATAATAGACAGAGGTCATATTCTAATTTGGGGACAAGTACTTTTCTAGCTATAGCTTTCTGAAATGTAGGGTTCAATAGGTTCCTAGGTTCATAGGTAGGTACTAGGCTATTGGCCCTAGGGCCTATATAAGCCTAGCCAAATGGTACCCTGGCTTTTGCCAACCAAGAAAATTATTTTCCTGTGCCCCTGTCAAGCAGAGCCTCAGAAGTGATCCTCAGGGTGAATTTCCTATCTCCCATCCAATCATCAAAATTTTTCTTGAAGAGTGCTAATGAGGAGCTTTGTTTGATATAGATAGGTAGTTTGTTCCAGAGTATGGGAAGTCTCTGGGACAGGAATCTATGCCTCCAGCATGTTCTGTTTATTGTGGTGACAAGGTTTAGGTCGCTAGAGCGTGTAGCTTGGAGGGATTGGGATTTCTTTACATGGAGCATGTCCAACAGCTTTGGGTTTGACATAGCTTTGTACGTTAGGTGAAAAATCATATAACATAGTTTCATTCAGTGGAGAGTTTTGCCAATAATAATGTTGTTAGTGACAGAAATGAAGCCAAAGTTATTCGTAGTATTTTTGCTCTGCCAGAAGTGGTAGAAGATTTTTTGCTTTGTTAGATGTTTGTAATAGATGCATTTTTTAAGAAGTCTCTGAGGGGTGCCTAAGATCATAATATTTGATTTGTGAGAATTGATTAGCAACATATTGCTACATATCCAGTGACATAAAGTTGTGAAACTAATTTGTAGTTTTTGTTGTAGGATGGCAATATCTTTACTGGATTCAGGTAGGAAGAAATCATCAGCTTATATGACTATACTGAGTTGGGAAACATTAGAGAATACATTGATGAAAAGAGAAAACAGAAGGGAATCACATCCACGGCCATGGGGGATGCCAGTGTTAATGGTACCTTGACTGTAGAGGAAGATTTTGTGTTAACCTGATATGCCCTGTTTTGAGATAATATCAAACCATCTTACAAAAACTGAACTAAAGCTGAACTTACTGAGTTTATAAGAGAGCAGATTATGGTTTCCATTTTGAAGGCCCTTACACATCTAAGAATAGGCCACCTGTTAATTTGGATTTATTCATGTTACTGAAAATGGTATGTGTACCAGAATGCAGAACTGTCATAATACTGAAGGAATTTCTGAAGCCATATTACTGATCACAAAGAAGTGGGTATGATGTAAACATGTTTAAAGGCTATGAGGAGAGGTTGAAGATGTGTGAGTGCTGACATTTTGAGGAAAGAAAGATGCCATTTGTAAAGTTCAGTTGTGGCTCTGTCATTTAGGATGAGAAGAGCTTTTCTGGCTTCTTTTTCTGTAATTTGTCTAAAACAGAAGGATGGGGTGTAAGCTGCTAATGTATATAACCGTGACGAATGTGCTTACAACTTAAATGTTATATTTATAATTGGTGAAGGGATTTGTATATGTCAGGAATATTTCTTGAATTCATTTATGGTTTCTACTAGAAAGGATTTGTACTCATTAAGAAAAGTTTGACAGACCATGAAGGGACTGTCAAACTGTGTGACATCGGTAGTATTCCATGTCACACGTTTTAATTCTCTCCAAGAAAATGGTTCAGGCTACGTGAGAGTGCAATTTTTATTCTTCAAGAATATCATCTTTTTGTGAGTTTACTGTATTACATTTTGTGAAGTTGATTGTGGAATGTTGCCTCCACTCTTTGCAAGGATTTGTTCATGGATTTAAGCAGTTGCTTAAGCTTCCTAGATAGCCAAGAGCATGTTTCACCTCAATGGTATTATTAATAAAGGAAAAACAGAGTCCTGTATATGACTGAGCTTGCCTAGGAAGAGAGCAAGAGCTGAGTTAGGGTTTGCATGGCTGTAAATAGCTGTCCAATCTATGCACTTCAAGTGAGTATTTAATAATTGTTATTTTGCTTCTGTGTTTGGTTTGTAGATAATGGCACATGGAGTCTTTTTGTCTGCTTTGAAGAATGACATAGAAAGGACTGGATAGTGATAGCTTAATTAATTAAGAAGTCTGTTTATATTTATCTTTTATGTTGGTGATAATAGTGCAGAGTTGCTTCCTGGTAGTACAATGGGTCTTGCAGATTCAGTGACTAACTGTTCCAAATTAAGGTAGAGGACCATTTTGTTTAGGAGATGTGAAGGTGATTAAGTAGTACAGTTGTCTGTGTAGGTAACTGCGTTATTTGGTATTCTGGTAGGAAATATTACTTGGAGCAGTTCTTGCAGTACAGAGACTGGGGAGGAAAGGGGATGGACATAGTCTATATTTCCATACATGGTGATATATCCTCCTAATGCAAGATTCATTAAGACCTAGGTATAGTTATTGCTGGCAGTACTTGTAGCTTGTACCTATTATGGTGACTGATAGGTTTTGGCTGAGAAGCAGAGCCATGCCTCCATCTTGCCTCTTAACTAATCTATTGTCAAATTACATAGTGTATTGAGAAGCATGAACTTGGATGGATGGTAGTTGATTTTGGTATATTATCTTATGTTTACTATTGTAATTGAATTTTGTCTGTTGTTTTTATAAGTTAACTGGGACTTTCATAACTTCCACTAATATGGTTAGTATTTTATTTGATTTTTGTGGTTGCTTAGATCCATTAGACAGTTATAATCATTTTATGCCTTTATTTACTTTGATGTGGCATACCCTTTTACATGTTTTAGTTAATACTTCATTTCCTGTGATATATACACTGTCTACCACTGTGTGTAACTTTACTTATCTGTGTCTCTTGCAGAGCACCAGAAAAGCCAGAAATGAGAACATAGACTTGACATTCCCCAGCTAGTAAGTGTAGTCCCCATAAGTGTGTCAATGAAAGTAGGTGCATATACAGGGAGAGTATATGATCCCCTTGCAGTTATGTGGGTGCTTATGTCAGCCACCACAGGAGGGATACTAAGCCTTATTAGCTACATCATCAATTGTCAGAATGCCATCAAGGCAAAGGCCACTTCCATGGCTGCCTGTATGATGGTGCTTTGCTTGTCCCTTACCACTGTGCTGAGGATACCCAGGATAGGAGCTACTAATGGGATCAGGACTGACATGGGAAGATCTGATGATCTGCAAGCACAGAAGCAAAAATCATACAGAAAACAAACAAAAAATATACAGAACCAAGGAGAACATTCATACATGCAAGCCCCTTACAAACAAAGACCAGTAGTCAGGACTGAACTCTTGACCCTCCTGTTGTAAGCAGTGATTTTACCATGAGGTACCACATTACGTTTTGAAGTTTGAAGACCAGGAGAATCATAATCATTGATTATGCGGCCACACTAGTGTTTATAACTTTTGCAGTGGCTGAGAAGACAGAATGATAGAATTACACTTCTGTTGGACTGGGCATAAACGTTGCTGCAATTAAACAGCATATCTTGACTTGCTTTGAGAAAGTCCAGTATGTCTTGCAGCCATTATCAATTTCAACTAAGCAATGCTTCAGGGTATCTATTTGCCAGCTGCGTAATTACCAGGACAAAAGTAACATTTTTTATTTGCGTGATTATTTTTATTGAAAATGACTTCGCTACTTTGGTGCAGTTGAAAAGAAAAGGTATGTATTGCTACAAAAAACTTAGAGAACAGTTAAATGTTGGTTTTTAGTGAGAAACTAAGCTTTTTTTCCAATTAGTGAAATAATTATCTATTGTAAGAGAAACACATTCTCAGCAGATCCAGGACTGCATAACTGAAAAGAACTGATAGTTCTACTACTCCAGCTGATCTCTGCCTCAAGATGTGATCAGTGTGAAGGAGAAATAGGCTGCGTAAATGGAAATCCTTTTTAGTCCTTTTAGTTCCTTTTTCTGTACACTGATATATAGGGAATCTCTGGACTCAGTCAGGCATTTGTAACAGTTACGATGAGGACATTTATATGTCTGACTGTGTTTGTACCAACAATATGAGTAAATATTATTTATATAATGCTCAGTGCAAATTGTGAATATTAATTTTGCTTTTACTATAACTGTTAAGATCTGAACTACATTATAAAGATGTAATTAGTGACAACAGTGAAAGCAATCCCTATTTAAATATTTTGTGCGTACAAACAAAACTAAAGTGGCCTATTTGTTTTCAAGATGCATTTCCTCAGTAGTTGCTTTCCTTGGTTGTTTTTCTGTCATTTAAGTTTGCATTTTCACTTTTATTTTTAAGGCAGATCTCTTCTAGAAATGCCCTCCATAGCCATAACATGCTCTGTCTTCATTGATTACACTACAGGAAGATCTGCTTCCTTGTTCTCATGCTGACATCACTCTGGGTCAGCAGAATCCATTTCCTAGACAACAAGTGGGAGAAAGGCATACAAACAGAAAGTCTTCAGAATGGGGTAGTTTACTAGTATTTTTACATCTCATTTTAAGTTTCAGGGTTAGTTATATGTTGTTGGTTAATCTGGTCTTCATAGTCCAAGCATTCTGTGTTCCTTTTATGTCAAAACAAATTTGAGGGCTCCTTCTGTTCCACTGTTACACAAGCACATCACGTGCAGCACAAAATCTGTAACACTTAATTGTCCGTGATTTTGCCTAATGTCACTGAATCTTACCTTTCATCTGGTCATGCTTTTTGCAGAACACTCCTGATTATGCCTCATATTTTTACTTGTTCATCCCTCATAAATCTTTCAATTTTTCTAGTAAATCACTGAGGATTACAGTTGGACACTAATGTTAGATATTTGATCTTTATAGTTTATGTTTCATTTTGCCAGGAAAATAGGTGCAGGGCCATCATCTTCAGTCATTTATATGGTATAATCAAATATTTCCTTTTATTCTTTTAAGCAGTGGGCTATCACAATTACCACAGTCTTTGCTGGATGCACTTTTTTGTTATAAAAATAATCTGGTGGCTTTGAGAGGAGTGTGTTTGTCATCAGTGGGATTTTTTTTTTAGTTCTATTAAACATAGCTTTAATCAGGAAACTCCTCACATTTAGTTGTTATTTCATGGCACTATGGATGATTTTTTTTTTTTTTTGGGGGGGGGAGGCATTATAGTTATCTCTTCTTTTTTAATTTCTTGAAATCACTTGGGTTTCTAATACCATGATGGGAATGAACCCCATTCCTAAGTCAAAGTATGATTATAGTTCATGAAATTAGTATTGTTTCACTTTGATATCACCCAAAAGTGCTCTTCGCAGCACCTACACTGTGCCCAGTAATGACTCCTTCTGTAATCCGTATGGAGTTGCATGTATTGGTAGCTTATCTAAAAATGATTGCAGACTCTTTTTTATAAGACCCATTGCTCCTACTACTATTGGAACTATCTGGGTATCATTCTTCTACATTGCTCTCATTTCTGCTGCAAAATCCTGATATTTAAGACTTTGTGTCTCTCTGTGTGCAGGACACTGAAGTCACTGGGTGTGGTGATTTCAATGATCAATGCTACTTTTGTCTTCTTTTCCTGGATCACTACATCTGGTTTTCTAGCATCTATCTTTTGAACTGTTGGCAATGGATGATCCCATGTGATGTAAACTTCATCATTTTCTATGATGCTTTGTGGCTCGTATTTCCAGTGTTTTTCAACCACTTCAATACCATAATGTTTGCATAATCCCCAGTGCAGTGGTCTCACCACATTATTATGTCTTTCAGTATACAGTCCTTCTGCCATTAGTATGTCACAACCAGCAATGAGGTGTGCAACTGTTTCCAATTCTGTTTTGCAAAACCTACATTTGTCTGCTTTTCCACATGTTCAATGGACTTTGTAAACCAATGCGTACGTAGCCCACTATCTTGTGCCATCAATATTAACCTTTCATCCCTTGGTTTGAATTTGCCTCTCCTTAACCATTCCTGTGTTCATTTCTGATCAACATGAGACTCTTCCAGAAGTTTTCTAAACTTGCAACCATAGTTATGCATTTTCCACATTTCTTGCCTTCTCATCTGGTCCTTCACCTTATATTCTTTCTTTTGTTTTTTGGCACATTCAGTCGCTGCCTGGTTTTTATCTCCTTCTGGTTTGGTTTCCATTCCTGCCTGATGCTGATATGCTTCTGCTAGATTAAGCAAAGAAGTCATCTTACATTTATTGTCCTCATGTTTCAAAACTTTCACTATGTTTGGGTCTTGTGAGGTCAGCAGATATGTGTGGAGTCCAACAACTGCAGATCTATACATGTAATAAATTTCAAGGAGGTCCATTCCCTCCTTCAGAATGGGGAATATATAATCTTGGTATGCACTGTTTTTTATAAATCATTTGATGAGCATAAAGCATCCATCTTGTTTGCCTGTCTAATCTATCCAACATGTTTTGGGGCCAGTCAATCACTCCAAAACTGTAAGTTAGGACAGGATGAGCAAATTGGTTTATAGTTTGGATTTTGTTCCTAGATGTCAGTGTTGTTTTCAGGATTAATTTAAGTCTTCTGAAATATTCCTTACTAAGTTTATTTGCATTTGTTCATGTTTTAGTGTTGATCCTTCATCAGTTCTCACATAATTATACACTCCTTCTTGCTCAAGTTTTTTATATCACATTCTTGTTCCAAACTGATGTTTTCCTGGTGTTGCAGTTTTCCTGCTTTGAAGGTTGCTTTTGCACATTTATCAAGACCAAATGACATTCTTATATCATCTGAAAAAGTTTTGACAACTTGCAGTTGTGCTTTCAATTCCTCATCTGATGAGCTGTACAGCTTTAATCATCGACAAAGAGAAGATGAGAAGTCTTTACATGTTGTTGTTTTCTAGGAGCCAAATTATAGCCATGGGCTAAGCTGTTAAGTAGACAACTTAATGGGTTAAGGGCAAGGCAGAATAGCAGTGGTGACAAAGAGTCACCCCGGAATATCCCCCCTTTGAAATGTTATCCCTGGGATAATAATTTGTAATTTATCATAGCTTAATTGCAAAGTGGTCTGCCACTGTTTCATTGTCACTGTAATGTAGTTGATCAGTGTGGGATGTATTTTATACATTTTAAGCACTATTTTATCCATGAATGTGGGATACTATCAAATGCTTTTTTGTAGTCAATCCATGCCATACTTAGATTCTTCCCCTTTTTACAATTCTCCACTATGACTTTATTTAACAACAAATGATCCTTTGTTCCATATGCCTTTCTTTTATTGCACTTTTGTTCTACTGCCATAATTACATTTTCTTCTAAATGACTATAAACTTTGTTGGCCTCAATTCCCGTGTATAGTTTATACGTCATCGGAAGGCAAGTTATTTGTCGATAATTCTTTGGGTAGCTTGCAGGTTCACTCTTAAGTAGGAGCATTGTTTTTCCTGTTGTTAGCAAGTAGGTGTCTGTTTGGGATGCACATATAAATAGTTCTCACTCATGGCTAAATCTTCATGCAAAGATGTTAATACTTTTAGCCAAAATTTAGGTACTGCATCTGGGGCTGGGGTTTTTCAATTAGAGGCTTTTCTTAACTTTATTTCAATCTCCTTGGCTGTTACTTCATCCCATTTCATATCTTGTACCTTTAAACTTCTTATTCTTTCTTTAACTTCCTGGTCTGTTCTAATACTGTATAATGCTTTTATCACATCTATCTGTCTTAGTATTTTTCTTTCTTCCTTTATGGTAGCCTAGATGTACTGTTTCCTTGTAATATCCCCACTAGCATAAATCACATCATCTTGTACAAAACTGCCTTAAACTGTTTGCTTCAATGTGTAGAGGCTCATTCCATCACTAGTGAAAGAAACTGCTTTCAGTGATATGCACAATCAACACAAATTTAACTGTGGTTTTGTGGGAGTTGGGCAAATATTGATTTGTGGAGGATACCGTGCCAACAACCCCCTTATTTTATTATTCTCGATCTGAGGTAGGAGCAACATAGAGAAATAACACTAACTAGGGAAACAAACACATTAGAATATAACTTGCTCTTAGTCCGGGATGCTACAATCGCAGATAATGAATTATAGATACTTATTGATCTAAAACTTATTGCTGCAATTTGTAGCAAGTAACCAAATAAAAGCAATAAATAAACAAGTAAATAAAAATTAAAAAATAAACGAGAAGATTAAAATGAAACATAAGCAATCTACTTTGGAATATATGAAGTGGAAAATAACCTTATATAAGGTAGAAAGGAACAAAAACATTTATTAAGTCTTTTATTATATATTTTTTGTTAAAATAATATTTTCTTTTAGTTAATTTTAGGAAGTGAAATTGAGTTTTGGAATAAATATATATTTTATTTTGTGATAGAAATAATTATTTGGTAGGAAGGTACAGGAAATTTTGAGTAGTGTAACTGAATTTTGCTTACAATTGGTGGTTTGTGAATCAGAAGGGGGTATATAAATGGATTGTTAACACTGATTGTTACACATCTGATGAAGTCCATTGTGATGAAAAACGCAGTGTTTGTGGAGCATTTATGTGTCTTTGTTTTATTCAAGTCACTGTCCTGATTTGTCTTGCCACCTTGAATTTTAATAAATTGGTTATTCCCGACTGTTGGTGGTAATTGGAGTGCCTATTCTATTTGGCTACATGAAATGAAGGAAACATTGGGATCTAAGGGTTTATTGTTGCTCTATAAGAACTTAAGCATTTACCCAGATGCTTGGTGACAGCTGCCTCTTTGTCCTTGGGTATAGTTGGGAACTTGGGTTTACCTTAGACATGTGTACAGCTGTTTCACAGGTAAGAATCATAGTCATTACCCTCCTGGTTGCTATTTCATGAGTAGTATCACTGAAGGTGGCTCACTACTATGTTATACATTCCTCTTCTGATATGGAGTAAGAACAACTCCTCAAGAATATATTCAACTGTCAACTGGCTGAAGGGCCTATTTCATTCTCATTTTTTTTTTTTTTTTTTTTGTGGAGACAGCTTACATTAGTTTTGTAGTGGCACTTGCACAAGAAGTAGTTACCAGTTATTAGCAGAGGCCTACATGTATGTGTACATCTCATTATGTATGTTACCTATAGAATAGAGGAAGTTGCCTTTTGGGGGAGGGGTACATTTTTGGATTTAAACAACAGCTCCATAATCTGGTATGTTAGAGGTACTGGGTTTGGTGCTGTTTATTATATGCTCATTTTGATGCATAATGACTTTGGCACTTTGAGACTATCAGAAATGTCCTGCACAATCCAAATCATCCTTGTTCCTCACTGTGCTAGATCGGCCAGGTTTCCAAGATGCTGCTCAGATCACAGGACTTGGATGTTAGTCATAGTATTATCACTCTATGCTTGGAGCTGGCAATATACCACTACTAAACTTGAAATAATGAAACCAAGTTTTTTGGGGACTATTTGAAATAAAACAATGCTTAGAAATGTTGTAGCATAGTGAACACAATGGAAATAGGTCATTCAGTTAACAGGAGTTGCTATATTTGATAGATACCACAGACATACCTCTAAGTAGATTCTGGGTATTATTATGGAAAACAGATCCAACATCTTTTGGGTTCAAGGAATTAATTTAGCAATTTCTGAAAGGAGACATATCTGGGACATAAAACTTCAATCAATGAGGTCAGTAACATTTTTGACAAATGGATCTCATTTACAATCATGCTTGATAATGACTGTGCTAAAATGCCAGATGTGGGAATGAGTCAGTTAGCACTTGCTGTGGTAAATGTCATACAAATGAATGAATCTGAAGCTCATGAGAGCCAAGAATCTTTTACTGAACTAAAAATATCACAGTGGGTTAGAAAACTGCCTCAAAATCTTACTTTATACCTAGCATTGTTTTGCAGTTAATCTGTAAGGGATGCTACTTCTGAACTTGCTTCAGCATCAAATGGGCACTGATATACCATTTCCTTATAATGGAGACTGAAAAGTATATAATTTAAAATACTGAGCAGTACTTTTAAATGCAGGGGTTTCATAAAAGCAATCCTAAGAATGAATATTACATGTTAGTGTGCAGTCGCTAAGTGCTTAGTTACAAAATGGTTTCATGCTGCAGGCATCATTTTCCTGTTTTTCTCCAAAATATGTTTTACCTTGCCATATATCGTACATTATTTGCTATTATTTTTACCCACAGTGGAGATCAGAAGAGGGAGCTAGCTAATTAGATTACTTTTCTTGCATCAAAGCTTAATGACTACACATGTTTGCTCTTTATATTCACATTGAATTGTAGTATTTGCATTTCATGGGCTAATGGGAATGAGTTTTAAATTAATTAATCAGTTGGGAACTGAGTACAGGCTACATAATGAGACCACTACTGTTGTGATATGACTAGCATTAATAAAGGAAGATACATCCTTGAATACATAGGAGTTCACTGCAATTATAGGAAACAGTTCAGAGAAACACACATCACCAGATTGTGTTTTGCTGAAAACATTTTTAAAAAGCAGAAGAACTCTAATCCCAATATGCCTTCAAATGAGATGGGAATTAACCTAAAAGCTCTAAAGAAATACAAGTGCCATATGAATATCTCTGAATGTCTTAGCTCAAAGAATCTGGAGAAAGCCTAAAATAATGGAGGGACAAAGGCCCTAAGACATGGACAAAATCTGGAGAAAGCCTAAAATAGTGGGGGGACAAAAGCCCAAAAACAGGGACAAATTTAAAATATTGTTCTTATAAACATAGAATGTTGTCAGAATTACAGTGTTCGTGTTATCATGCATTTTCTGAAGGATATGAAGTCTGAAACACAAACGTATTTCATTATATAGTGACTTCAATCCTCAGTGATTTGCAAGAAAAACACATATTTTATGAGGGACATATCAAAAATATGAGGCAAAAATCTGGACAGTTGAGAGGAATTGCCTTGTGGCTGTAAAAGCTTTAAATACCTTACATTTCCAAGGAAAGATTTTATGGTTAAAAGAAATATTCAGTGAATCATGTTTTTCTAACTGCCCATAATTTTTTTCATCATACTGCTTATGATAATTTTGACATCCCCACTCTGGGCCAGTAATCAAGGAGCCTGACTCCTCACCACTGGCACTGGAGAGGGACATTCACTTGGAACAAAAATGCATACACCCAGTATTTCCAGATGCAGTTCACTGCATCAAGCACAATTTCCCTTAAGAGCACACAGGAAATACACACAGTATGGGATCTGGGTTTCCCCCTCTGTCCAGATCCCCAATAAGACTCACCACTGACACAGCTGTAGGGTTGACTCCTCACCAGAGTGTCCAAGCCACGTCCACCAGCCCCTCTGTGTGAAACCAGTGCTTCATGTCCCTGCTCCAAGTAGCTGACACACACACACACTTAGAGATTTGATTTTTTCACACACATACACACACACACACACACACACACACACACACACACACACACACACACACACACACACACACACACACACACACACACACACACGCACACACCTGGGAAAAGCTGGCAGAGATATACTAGCTATGCTACCTACTGCCCAGACTATAAGGTAAATATACTGCCACCTGACACCCAAAAGACAGCTACTTTAAGGCACTTACAAGGTTATCCAATTATACTGAGTGAAATTAATATTAATACAAATGATAGTGTTTGGCCAATGCAGTAAGGTTTCCAGGAGTGGCCAGAGTGTCATCAAATACTCTCAAAGTTTAAAATATTCTCTAAAGGACCAGCCACAATGAAAAGTTTAAATATATTTAATAATAAATAATAAAAGAACATGAAAATACTAAATATACATTTAGAATAAACACCAGAGTTTCAATCACAGGAAATACTAAAAATAACACAAGTGGGCAGGTTCACACAGTTACAGAAAAACAATACTTAACTAATCTCACTATATTCTCCTGGCTCATCTAAAGAATTATTATTCTCTGGTTATTTACTAGAGCAAGGCAAGATGAAGTAGAGTGCTAGGAGACTTCAGTCTCACCTAGTACTAAAAGCATTATTTTTAGTAATGGATTACAGAATGACATCACATACATCTTGTCATATGACTTCTGGTTCTCATACTACTCTTTTGGCTAAAAGCTGCTAGAATTGATTTATTTTATTTATTTTACATTTGTTTGCCGGGATAATCCAACTGGATACATGTCCATTTTCAGTGGAGGCCTGGGGAGAAAAGCTCCAGATAGACAATATTACATAGGTTACATAAGATGTTAGATAACACTAGAAAATGTACGACAGCATATTTTGTACAGAGGTTTAGTAATATTCCCACATAGGGACTCACAAATTCTATGGTCTGACACAATATTAAGCAAAAAGACATCAAGAAATGGGCGCCAACTGGTAACAGCATTTTTTCAGAGCTCCACAAAATCAGCCTTAAAAAAAGGAAAAAAATATATATTATCAAAAAAAACAATCAAATACTATTGATAAGCCTTTATACTAACTGGATATAAATTTTGGTATAATTTCTTCAATATTTTCCTGTCAAACCAACCTGGAGAATACTATTACTTGTGGATATGAGCAACTCAAAGAATTCACACTCTGAAACACCCTTGAGAAAAGAGATTCAGTTGATATCTTCCACTCTACAGGAACTATCCTTGAAAATGGATGGTTTCAAGGACAACCTTGGAAATCTAAGTGAAAAATGTCAAAAACAAACTGATGTTCTCAGAGAATTATTGCAGCAACAACAAATAAAAATATCAGACACCGAGACTTCTCTCTGTGATATAGATGGGAGACTGAAAGAGGAAGAAATTCAAAGCAATTTTCTTTTACAGCAGAACAATTGGCTTATCAATAAGATAGATGACCTAGAAAACAGAGAAAGGTGAAAAAACATCAGAATAGTTGGTCTTCCAGAAAAAACTGAAGGTGAGGACATTACTTTATTTTTAAACTCATGGCCACCTGAAATTTTGGACTTAAAAGAAGGGCTATCTAGTGGCATAGAAAGGGCTCATAGAGCCATAGGCAAAACTATGCCTTCTTCACCCAATGCTTCTCTTAGATCAATAGTAGTAACATTTTTATCATATATTGATAAAGAACTTGTACTTAAATCAGCGTGGAGAAATAGTCCTTTAAAATACAATCAACATCAGATAAATTTCGATAATGACTATTCTTCCAGAGTCATAGAAATTAGGAAGAAAACATGGCCACTTGTTAAACTGCTTAAACAAAATAAAATAAAAGCACAACTTGTGTATCCTGCAAAAATCAAGATCCTTCAGTTAAACGAAATGAGAACTTTCAATAATTTAGAAGAGGCAACTTCTTTTATCAAAAATAATAACATAATAACAATTCTAGAGGAAATGGACTGGGCATCATCTTTGTCTTTAAAAAGATCTCCGGAGAAAAATTCTTGGACTGATGTCAAGAAGAAGAAACAAAGAACTGATTCAAAAAGCACAGCAGTTACAAGTTCTCTCAAAGATTCAACTAAAAAATGAAACACACTCTAAAATAAACTAAGCGTACGTATAACATTTAATTTATATTGCTTATTACTATATTTATCTTCATGTTTATCACTCTTTGTTTTCTTCATTGTTTTCCCTGCTCTTTAATATTTCTCTATCCCCTTTCTCTACGCTATAAATGCTTTTATGAGTTTAAATTACCTCAAAAGTAAATCTAATTGTTATATTATTGATAAATAACACAGATTAACAGTGGTGCATAGTTTTGTTCTTACTTTGACATGATTCATTGAGATAGAAAGGTAAGGAAGGGATGGTATGATATAAAGGCATGTGAGACTGGTACGAAGTTTAGATTGTGCAAATATGTTAAAAGTTTTTTTTTTTTTGATTAAAATATTTAACTTTAAAATAAATAACTGGATAAAAATGTTGAGACAATAAATAATGTCTGTTTTAAAGCCTAGTTCGTAAAACAGGCTATTTTTTCAAATTTTAATGTTCGTTGGCGAAGCACAAATGTACAACATAGTTCAGAAGAGTTTCTGTGAGCTACTGAGGGAGTCAAATCACTCGCAGCTTTCTGGCCACTTAAAAAGGGAATTAACTCCATGTATGTATGTATGGATCAGTCTTAAAATTGGCTGTTAATATATGCTTCTTTCTATAAAGCATCTCTACAACTCAGTAAAAAAAGGAATGCAAAATGTATTATGAAGAACAGTGTTTACTAGTGCACATGTTTAAATCCTTGACACAGCTTTCTGTGCTAAATCAGACACATCTTACAATTTATTACCCTGGTTATTTACAGATATACTTGTCTTGATACTGTTCAGGAATTACAGTGACTTTCTGTGATGACATGTCATGTTATGCCTAACAGGTGTTTCATGATTAATAAATATTGTTAAGCCTACCATATATCTTTTTATAACAAAAAAACTACAGGACATCTGTATTTCAAATAAGTATAAGTAGTTGGTTTTACATTCCTTACCTCACAAACAATGATTCTAAAATCATAATTAGTATGCTATATTGGTCTCAAGTAAAGAATTCCCATTCCACTGGCTTAATTTGGTTTCAGATATTTTTGACATAACAAGTTTTCTCATTGTCTGCTAGATTTAATCTTTAATTGATGAATGGATGCTCTTGAGCTTGTTCATGAATATCCGAACAGAGCTCTGATACACTAGTTGTTGTAGACTAGTGGTGTTGTTATAGCTAGACTGTCTATGTTTTTTTGGGGTCGGATGTTAGGTAAATTAACTAGGACAGTATAATGAGGAGAATAAGTGAATATGCTGTTTGTAACAGGATCGAGAGAAGTAGAAATAGGACAGGGGGGAGGTTGAGGTGAACATAGGGAATTACTCAGTATTTAATGTCTTTGGGGATATTGACAGGCAATAATATTGGCAATTAAAATGGCTAAGTGTAGAAATATATGTATGCTTCAAGAATGACAGCATAGCAGTAGGGCAGTTCGAGACATTGTTTTGCATCACAGACACTGTGACAGGTCTTACACAGTTTGTATCATGTCAGACAGCTAGATAGGCTATATTCATAAAAAAAGATTAGCAGTTGTAGCTTTCCCGATTGGGGATAATCACAGCAGAGTTTTGGTTAGCTGGTGATTGGTAGTGGCTCTTTATGATGCCGAGGTATTACATTTCAACACCACAAAGATAGATTTTCACATAGCCACTTTTGTTTATTTCCCAACAACTGACTGATAGAACTGAACTGATATATACATCACCATGAGTTCCTTATCGCTATTCTACAATAGTAAATGTGATGGGATTATATTTGCAAGATTTTATCTATGCCTTGCATAGAGGTGCTACTATAATGTTTATGCTTGCAAATCTAAAGGGGCACTTTATAATAGAACTTCTTGTAGATACAACTTGAACAAATATAAATTATTCAATTTCCCATCAGAGTCTACTGAATTTAGTCTTTATTTGTTCTCTATTTGTCTTTTATTAGCCTTTGTAGGGTATGTACATTCCGAATTGCTAGGTCACATAACTACACTGAAGGTCACATAACTACACTGAAGAAAGCATTATGCAGCATTTCTTTCCACATTACCTGTCTTTTGTTTTCTTTCAGTTTATTCTTATTTTACCATAAGCAATGTATATCACATATTCGTTTGTCAAAAATTATTCAGTCCATTTTACATATGTTATTTGAGTCAGTGCCATGTTTTGTAGATTGTCGCTTGCAATTGATTTATTTGTAGCAAACTAAACCCAATTTAAAATAACGTGAGCAGACTAATATGGTCTTTTAAGGGGACAGAGGTAAGGATTCTTATTAAGATAGAAGGTGAGACACATAGAACAGATGGTGCATAGATGCATCTATACCTGCTGAAATCACAAGACTCTGGGCTTGTAAATTCAGATTTCTTTTTCAGTTTGTAAATAGCATCTGCACATTAATGGCACACAGACATAGTGTCAATTATTTCTTAATCACATGTAGCTGCCAATTTGTTTATGACAAAACTTGTAAAATCTTTAACATTTAGCAGAAAAGGCAACTAAATTGACAATAACTTTTCTCTTATTAGGCTATTTACTTATTCACAGATAATTGCATTTATGTTATTAACTTTTATTGGGGAATTCAAGGTGATAGATATCTTCTATATACCTTTAAAATAAAGTTTATAGCAAAAAGAATATTTTAGTAAAACACAAATATCTGATAATATTTGAAACAACCAGCATAAGCACTATAGCTGACTGTCTTTCTTAGTTATGTATTAGTACAAGCCAACTTCAAGATAATGAAATACTATAGACATGCCATACTATGGTCAATATTTCATATGTTCACTCTATACATGAAGGTTAAAATAGAACATGATTCACAGTTCTGAACATATTAATGTACTTTCTTATTATAAATTTCAAATCCAGCATCTGTAGTTTGCACATGGAATCATTCACTGGTTTTCCATGTTAACATAATCTTATATGCAAATATAACACAGTATACACATATTCAAGGTTATTAATCATGCTGTAATAATTTCTGATTTGTGCACAAGTTGTTATGATCTTGATAATAACATTGGAATGCATCTTCAGTTTTAATAGGAATATGTATGTGTAGAGATACATATGGTATAATATGATGTTGCATTTCACACAATTTCTAAGGTGATGACCTCACGGAACATAATTGTATATATTTGAGTATCGGGTCCAATGAAAAACATTTAAAGATTTTTACTAAGTTACTTGTCAAACATATAAATTGACATGGGAAAATGCACTATAGAGCATAACAAATGTAGTAATGTATGTATGAATATCAGTGTAATTCTTAATATGGCATGACTTATGAATCAATTCAAAGGTGCACAAAACTTGTTTAACCCATAGAAAAGATTGACTTATAATGATTTCTGATGGGAAATTAAAGTTATTTGGCATTCTGTTGTTGCTCTCATATTAAAACCACTAAGATTAGCATATATCCAGTAAATCATTATGGAGCTTACAGAAAATTCTTTGCTGTTAAGGTATGAGGGGCAATCTGTTGGATTTTTTTTTTTATCTAACAGATTGATAATGTATATCATTCCATGTCTAGTAGGAGTATTTTGGTATTACTATTTTTTATTACTAGATGTAGTTGATTTTGTTTTTAAATGTTTTCATTTTTATCGGCCTGAGTTGGGCTACAACATATATCTAACAACAGAAAAAGATAGGAACGAAGAGTCACATGAGCAATCTATATATCAAAATAGAGTACTGGGTTGGGCTCGAACAATAAATCTTACTGAACTAAATAACTTACATGGACTTGACATTGCTTTCTATAAATGTTAATGGCTTCAATAACCCTAAGAAAAGATCTAATTTATTAAGATATCTAAAAATTAATAAAGCACAAGTAATATTTCTCCAAGAGTCTCATTTTAATACAATTGATAAACATATCTGGAATCCAAATGAATACTTAATATTAGCCCAATCCTCACATTAAAAAAAAAAAAAACGAGGAGTAATAACTTTGTGGAAAAAAAGTATTGTTAATCCTCAAATTATTTACAGTTATGAAGATAAAGAAGGTCTCAACAATAATCATAATAAAATATAATAATAGAATTTGAATGTCAGTAAACTTATACTGGATTCCTGGTATGGGTATCGGAACTGCAAAAAAAAACATTTAGACTTTATAAGTAACACGTATAAAGACAATTTGATATTGGCTGGAGATCTTAATTGTATTTTAGTTAATTCAGAAACTACAAATATTAGAAATCTATGGCTCAAGCCAATAGCTAATTTACTCATTAAATGGATTGAGATTCATAATTTAATCGACACATACAAATTTAAAGAAAATAACTCTTTACTATTTTCTCATCAAGACTATAGATTTAGCACTCATACTAAAATAGATAAAATTTATGTTTCACATGATTTAAACACAAAAATAGTAAATTTTAAAATAATTCATTGTCCTATTTCAGATCATAATGCTCTTCTCAAAATTCAAATGGAATTGAAAAAACTAAATTTCTTAACAAGAATACCAGCCTATATTACAAAATTAAAAGAATTTAAACCCTTGCTAAATCTAGAATTACTATTTTTTTAGACAATAATTATACTGAAGATTTAAATACAGAGAAGAAAAATTAGCCAATGACTAACAAACTGAATAAAAGATGGCAGCACAATAGCAATCCAATGGTATACCAATACAGATAAAATAGCATCCAAGTGAAATAAGGAATCCAAGTTTATTGAATAAAAAGGTAAGCGCTTTTGGCTGTGACACCAGCCTTCTTCAGACAACCATTATATTAAAAAAAACTTTTTATATAGTAATCTATGTTCACTAATTACAATCAATTATCCAATTATTTAATGGATAGCAGTTTCATTGAATTAAATATAAAATTGTAATTATAAAATTATAAATATACATGTTTAAATACATTTAACTATATGTGTCATAATAAATATATATATATATATATATATATATATATATATATATATATATATATAAAATACCTATATAAAACCATATTAAAACAATATTGATATGAAACAAATACTATATATAATTTCCATTGCATAATACTCTATCTATTATAGACCTTAAGTTTTAAAATACTTGCAATAGAAATTGAGTTATGTAGACCCGGAAATTATGTAGCATTTAAAAGAACCTGCCACCAATATTCTTTGGATTCTAGAATCAATTTCCAAGGACCTTTTCTTGGAGATGGTCGTACTTGTTCCAATACTATAAACTTAAATTTATGTGTAGGATTTTGTGCCAGATGTCTGTATAATGCATTGGTATGTGATTGTTTATCAATTTCATAAGTATGCTTATAAATATGCTGTTTTAGTTTGAATTCTGTTTTGCCTATATAAAAGGCTGAACAGTATGAGCATACTGCCACATAGACAACACCCATTGTGTTGCAATTGTATTTACCTGTAACATTAATCTCTGTACCCATAACTGACAAGTGGTCCACTTCTAATACATAAGCACAATATGTGCACATGTTGCATTTTCTCTTGGTTCCTTGAGTTTTCTCTACTACATTGGAACATGCATTACACCAGTCTTTTAAATTACAGTCCCTCTTATAAGTAATTGAGGGTTGTGCACCTAGAATTTTAACTAGTTTGGTGTCTCTCATGATGGATGTTCAATTTTTCCTCATAAGATTTATAATGTCTACAGAGTCCTTGGTGTATGTTGTTATAAAACCTATATTGCCATACCTATTTGTGTTGGGCTGTGTGTTTAATTGTTCCATATTCAGGGATATTTCCCCTTCTTGTGAATATGAAACAATTGTACTAGTGTTTGCCAATAAGGGCTGATAAAACCCTGTGTTTCTCTTATGTACTACTTCAAAGAGAATACTATCCACAAATTGTTTGGGATAATCCCTGTTTAAAAACATATCACCAATGTATCGACATTCTTCTATAAAATCATCTGCGTCCCTTACCATTCATGCTGCATGGACCATTTGTCCCTTGATGACTGCTTTCTTAACATATTTTGGATAATTACTAGTAAAATGCAAAAACTTATTGGAATAGGTTTTCTTCCTATATATGTTGGCCTTTAAACAACCTTGTGCTGAATTTTTTGTCAACAAAACATCCAAATATGAAATACTGTTTCTTCCAACTTCATAGGTAAACTTTAAAAAATCAGTTGAATTATTAATGCATTGCATAAACTCATCTATGATTTCTATGGGACCATTCCAAATAAAAAAGAGATCATCCAAGAAAAGGCAATACATGTTTACATATTCCATAAAATGTAACTGAAACAAATAATTATGTTCCCACATGGCCATAACTACATTGGCATACAATGTGCCTACTGGGGAGCCCATTGCTACCCCTTTTATTTGCGTAAAATAGTGACCATCATGGTGTAAATAATTATTAGATAAAACCAGTTGCAACAAATGTGATAAAGTGTTGATGTCATCCTGAGGGATGACCATTATTTCTGTAAAAAAATCGGTGAACCATTCCAACCCTACATCCTGAGGTATACATGTAAAAAAGGTATTTTACATCCACAGTAATAAATATATTTTCAACATTTGATATATGTGTCATATTGACCTTTGTAAGAAAATCCCAAGAATCACGACATATGTGTTGTAAATCAAACACTTTTTCTTTCAATTGCATATCTACATATTTAGCCATAAAATATGTTTTTGAGCCCCCAGCATCCACAATTGGACGTAAAGGTAGATTCTGATTGGTATTCTGGGATTTTCTACATGCATATACGCATATATTATTATATAATATGCACTATATTATTCGCTCTCGCCAATGAACTATTTGATTCTTCAATTCAGTCTAATACAAAAATAACAGGCATTGATGTATATGAGAAATGTAACTCTAAGATTATGTTATTTGCAGATAACATATTGCTTACACTATCTACTTCAAAACAATCTCTAAAAGAATTAGAGAAGAAAGTAGAACATTTTTATTTGATTTCAGGTCTCCATTTTAATAAGTCAAAGTCTAACTTCATGTTATTAAAAAAAGGACTTAATACTAGAAGGGAATCATATAATGGGCAGACAAGTCTCTACAATAGCTTACTTGGAGATTATCTTATGTAATATAAAAGAAACTCTTTCTATAAATTTCAAAAATATTTTAGGTAATTTAAAAAACGATATATTAAAATGCAATAAAATGTATCTAACCTTTGAAGATAGACTTCAGTTAATATAAATGATTCTCTTACCAAAAATGTTATATATAGCACAAGCCATTCCTATGATACCAGATAAACATATTTTAAAAGAAATAAACACAATTTTATTAAAAATGTTATGGTATCCAAGTAAAAATAGAATAGCTCTTACTTATCATATCAGATCATGGGAAAAAGGAGGAATACATTTTCCAGACATTGAGACATATATAAAAGCCTCTATAATTAGAATAATTTTAAATTGGATTGATCCTAATTATTTTTCAAATTGGAAACCTTACACACCATCATCTACTCCAGAGAAAACTCTTTAATAAATAATCCTATGCTAAACAATCAAATTAATAAACCCTGGCATATTTTATCTATAGGAATCTAATATAATATTACAAGACCAACCAACATAGACTCTATAAATAATATATTTAGCACATTTAGAAAGTTTGTTATAAATAATTCAGACATAAAAATTTGGATAGAGTTAATAACTCCTTTTGGTTCTACTAAGAATTTTTCTAATAAATTTCATAGGAATATATTTTCTTTATGGGAAGCAAGAAATTTTCTTGTTGGGAACAATGTATAGACAATCAAAGAGTAATGGATTGTCAACTAATAATAAATACATATGATCTTTCACCTTCAGACTGGCTTGTCTTACAAGATATTTTACTTCACTCACAAGATCTATATAGGTTAATTAATAACTCTCCTTTTAAAGCCAGACCAAAATTTATAAGTTATTTATATGAAGTTATCTACGATAATAAAAATAAGAATATAATTTCAAAAATTTATAAATCATTAATGAAATATAAGGCTACTATTAACCAAAACTTTTGAGATTTCATTATCAAAGGACATTCATTAAACTTATCTCTGGAGAGTAAAATGGATCTACTCTATTCTATAAAACTAACATCAAACATTCAAAACTGCAGAATTTTCACATGGAAATTTCTATACAGATCTTTTCTTACACCCAACAGCATAGCTAAAATGAATCCCTCACAAAATGTTACTTGTTGGAGAGGTCTGCAAAATTCTAAAGCAGATTGGATACATATTTTTTATGATTGTAGTAAACTTAAAAAATATTGGGAAGATATTGGTATTTTTTTCCAAGACATATTTACTGATTCTTTTGTTTTATCTAAATCGATAATTTTGTTGAATGTTAATGAAGAATCTACAATGAATAAAAAAATGTATATCTGTTATGGACTATTCTAGCAGTTGCTAGAAAATGCGTAACCAGGAAATGGAAATGCACTTCAGAACCATCATTTGAAGAATTCTTGGGATTAATAAAAGAAACTTCTACAATGGAAGTCAAGGTAAAGGAACTAAGAATTTCGCCTAAGCCATGGACTAACAGTCCTTGGGGAAAGATCTTTACTCTTTTTAAGAAACTAGAAACAATCTCTATTTAAAAGAAGAAAATTGAAGAAAACATCTCAACTCATAACATATATAATATCTGACTCAAATGGTTATATCTAATATGTCTAACCCAGACCTTATGTATATAATGTATACAGTTTATTTATCTGTTTGAAATAGCACACATGTTTACAATCGAAATTTTAATACTTTTGAAATAATTCAATAAAAAAATGTTTGAGAAGAAATGGAAATATAGCTTGGTTAAGTAAATTACATGTTATGATATTTACAGCTTAAGCTTTCAGTTTATAATCAGGATTAGTGCATGGGTAAAGCCAGTTTGCTTTGAGATGCAGTTTGAGGTATTTTTTAAAGAGACTTATGGAGGATTGAAGAGTTATATGGTTTGGCAGTGAATTCCAGGTTTTGCCAACAAAGTTGCCAAACAGGTATTCACTGGCAGAGTTATTAGCTTTGTGGGTTTGGACCAGTAGTTTGTTAGCTGATCGTAGGGATCTCAAGTTGCTATATGGCTTAATAATATTTGTAAGTGTGGAAGTGTGGGGGTATCCTCAGGGTGGTATAGAATTTTGTGTGCTATTAGGAGTTGATTGAATTGAATTAAGCTGGGCAGTTCTAGCCACTCTAGTTGTTTCAGGTTCTGGCAATGACGGGTTCTATAGGTGGAGCCAGTGGTGAATCTGGCAATATGGTTGTAGCTATGGGAGAACTTAGTTAGTTCCGATTTGTTGAGGTTTGAGTGTGCAGGTGAGGCATACATAAGAGTGGAGAGTAGGTGTGATAGGGCGATTGCAGTTCTAGCCAGTGGAGTTAAAATGTCTTATTTCTATACAGTGATCCAAGTTTCTTATTGATGGTCTGTACGGTTTTGTTGACCTCTAGGTCAAATTTAAGATTATTATCTATGATAACCCCCAGAAGCTTGGTGTGGGTATCTGGGAAGATAATGGTACCACTGTTGGACGTGAGAGAGAATGAGAGTATGGTAGATCTACTAGTTGGGGTGAAAAGTAAAAGTTTGATTTTATTAGGGTTCAGGAGTAGGTGTTGGTTGGTGAGCCAGTTTTTAATATTATTAAATGTATCCTGGGTTAAGATTTGCAGTTCAGATGGGGAGGTGGCTTAGCAGATCAGGTGGAATCATCTGCGTATTGAATGCAGGTAGCTTTAGGGATAGCAGTATGAAGGTTGTTGATGAAAATAGAGAAGAGCAGTGGACCTAGTATGGAGCCCTGAGGGACACCAAGTGTGAGAGGTAGCTGGCTGGACAGCTTCCCTGCCATAATACTGCCTGTTGCCTACCAGTCAGGTAGGACTGGAACCACTGGATTGCATGCTTATTAAGGAAAACTGACTTTAGAGAAAGAATGAGAAGTTCATGGTTGACCATATCAAAGGTTTTTGATAGGTCAAGAAAGAGGGCAGAGGATAGCCTATTGTCATTCCTTGTTTGGCTTATGGCATTAGTAAAGGAAAGGAGGGCTGAGGTGGTGCTATGGTGTGGCTTGAAACCATGCTGGGAGTTGGATAGTAGGTTATTCTGTGTAAGGTATTGCATTAGTTGCTTGTGTACACATTTCTCCAATATGTTGGCTAGTGGGGAAAGAACGGCAATGGGTCTATAGTTGGATACATCTGTAGAACTTCCACCTTTATGGAGTGGGATGATGTGGGGTATTTTCCAGAGGGAGGGAATAGTGCTTTCAAATAAGATTCTGTTGATCAGGATAGATATAGGAAATGCAATGGCATCTTCAGCTATTCATAGGTACTCTGCAGGGAGGAGGTCAGCAGAGAGGGTGGTGGGTTTTAGTTTTTTTATAAGTGTTTTGATAAAACCTTGTGGATATGGGTTGGAAGCTAAACCGGAGGTTGTTAGTGGATAAATTAGAGGTGGGGTTTAAGTTTGTGGAAGTTAGTTGATTTGCTAGGGATTGGATTGTTTCAGTGAAAAAGTTGTTATAAGCATCAGCTATGGTCTCTGGGGACTATGGGTCTGGTTGGCTGGGATTGGGGTGGTAGAATGACCTGGGTGAAGAAGTTGATTTAAGCCTGCCCAGAACTTTTGAGGGTTGTTTTGGTGTTTTTGTAAGAGATTTTAGTCAAAGCTTTTTTTATCTAGTAGAATGGATTTTTTTGTTTCATTCCTGAGTTGACGATATTTTAAGTGGTCAGGTGGGGCTTTAGATGATCTCCAGTTGGCCCATGCTCTATTTCTGGTTTTGATTTTTTGATTTTTGATTTGGTTATCTTTTGTGAGCTATGGTGCTGTGTTTGATGTAGTTTTTATTGTACGTGCAAGAGCATGTGAATCTAGGATACCTAGGAATTTAGTGTTAAAGTGAGCTATAGTCGCTTCTAATGGCAGACTTTTTAGTTGCGACCAGTCAACTGCTTTTAGTTAATTTATGAAAATAACAGGGTCAAAGTTTTTCCTGTCTCTAAGTGTTTTAAATTTGGTTTGGTGGGGGTTTCCTGCCTTATGTTTTATGATTTAAGTTAGTAGATGGTCACTAAGGTCATCAGGGAAAGTCCCAGCTGGGGTTGGTTATTGACTAGGATCCAGTCTATGATATTTTCCCTGTTGGTAGGTTTGTTTATTCTGTTGGGAGAGGTTATGGTCTGTTTAAAACCAGACAGGTTTACAGGGGTGAGGGGGGTTCACAGGAGCAGGGGTGCCAATCGGTATTGAAGTCGTCAAGAACTATGGTTTCTTGGGGATAGGTACTGGATAACCAGTAAAGGATATCCTCTAGGGTGTTAATGTCATTGCCTGGAAGAATATATGCACAGATTATGTACAAGCATTTAATATTGTTGATCTGTAGTTTGGTTATTAGAAATTCTGCATTGTTGAATTGGGGTGGTTGAATGGTTTCTCTATTGACAGAGTATTTTTGTAAATGACTGCTATCCCACTACCTTTCCTTGCAGTGCAATCTAGCCAGTGAATATTATAGCCTGGAGGTAGTATCTCATTATCAGTAGTACTAGGTTTTAGCCAGGTTTCTGTAAGGTACATAATGTCTGGGGAGTGGGTTGCTAGGAGGGTGTGTAGGTTGGGAATTTTATTGTTGATACTTCTAATATTTAGGTGAAATGCAAGGAGGGAACCAGTGGGAGGAGAAAAGGGGAACCTTGACTGTGGGGGTTGTGGTAGGGGAGTGAAGGTTATTGTGTGTGTGTGGGCCAGGGTTGGGATGAATGTCCCCATGTATTATTAGGTTATAGTGAGAGGATACACGAAGCCTTAGGAGTTTATTTATAAGTTTTATATAGTCTTTTCTTTGGGATTAAATTTAGTAGCTTTACAGGGTTGATATTTAGTTGTGGTGGTAGGTTGGGTGTGCAGAGGATGGTAAAGTGTTTGGTCTTATGTGTGAAGTCATAAGTGACTGTTAGAAAAATATGTATTAATGTGTGTATTAGCAATATGTTTAGTGCTTTTAGAGTGTGGGAAGATTTAACACATTTATTCTATTTCATACTGCATAAATCTGTACAAACTGCATTTGCTTTCTGACCTTGTACTGTTAGCTAAAATCTTGCTTGTGCCTTGGAAATTTACTGAGAAGCAGGTGATTTCTGCTTGCGTTAGGAAAATAATGAATAGAACAATACTACTTGTATGAAACTTAGACAAGAAGTTCCGCTGTGCCATGAGAAAATACACAGCTGTAGAAGTTACAGATAATTAGTACAAAGCCTGCTTGAAAATATGAACTGCAATCAGCATTTGCTTGTATCTGTATTAGAAAAGTACCTTGAAATGTAACACTGTACAATAGACACTTGTAAATGGATTAATGGTCACCAAGGCCAGGTTGTATTTCTGAAAAGTTTCTCACAAATCTAGTCATGTCAGCAGAAAATCTGAAGTAACATCTGCTGTAGAACAATGCTAAAAGTTGTGTTTGATTATGTCAGCTTAGAATGCCATGTCTTGTAAAATAGTATAAGAATGAACATACTTCCTGTTAGTAGTTAGACAAATCCTTGTATGCTTTTGTCTCCTTGCTGCAAGTAAATTAAAGTGCCTTAACTGAACCTTACATGTATTGGTCTTATAAGTTTTTTCCTTTGACAGATTGGTCCTTCGGACCGGAAACCTTTACTTCGCCTCGGATCAGACAGGCCAGGTGGCTTGAAACCGTACGGGGAAGAAACCACATTGATTCTTCTTATTTGAAATGTCCTCCGACTGAATTGTTGTACAAAAGAGGCCAGCCACTTTCTGATCTGCGACTGAAGGACGGGTTTACTCGAATCAGGTGATCAATCACAAAGGCTCAGGTAAGGTGAATCTACCTTCTTTTTTCTGTTTTAGATCAGGGACTAGATTTGTATTTGTTCTGTTAGAGACTTTGTTTATAAGTCAGGGACAGAAAGATTACTGTCTTGTCATAGATCAGGGAAACAGAGTAGGTAGGCAGTCATTCTGAAGAGACTATAAAAACATCCGTGGTACCACGTTAAAAATAAGGTGTTATGTAATGATTAAAAGGGTAGAACAAAATGGGTAATAATTGTACAAAAAGATCCCAAAATCCACCGTTAACCGAAGACGCGAAATACATGCAGTCATAGCGGGCTGATAATATTAAATACTATTCAAAATGGGTTAATAAGTATGAATTTGATGGTAAATTAGAAAAATCCTCGCTTGTCAAACTTGTCAAACAGCTTAAAACTGATTCTAAAGGTCGGGTAAAAAAGCAACGTCAATTAGGAATTCCTCAGGCACACAGGTGGATTGCGGAAGTAAACCGAAGGGAACAAAAGAGTAATAATTCAAAAGCAATGTTTTTAGATAAAGAGGACAATAACTTAGTAATAGCGTCGGCCCCTCTGCCTCCTTTACCAGAATATGAGGCAAATGAACGAGTTAGTCCACCCCTGTGATATCCTGCTGTCACTATGAGTAGAGACACTACAAAAGTGAAACCGTTTATTAGAGATCCCGTCGAGACCAGGTCTTGAACACGGGCAGGAAACTCAAGAGGGGACATTGAGTTATATCAAATGGGTAGAAATTCATGATTTATGAGTGAAGAAGAAATATGCCCACTTATAGAAGTGCCTCATCCTCAGGCAGGGCAAGAAGGTCAGGACCCAACTATTTTAGTGTATAGACCCTGGACTCCGGAAGACATCCGGAAAGCCACTGAGGGAATTCCCCATCCAAAAGTTAATTTTAGAAAGTTCTTAGAAGATTTGCAAGGAATGAGGGTGAGTTATAATTTAAATGGAGAAGAGGTAGAAAAGTAGTCAGACAAATTGTGGGACCAGATTGGCACATGATTAGGGGCGAGTGGAATCCCCGTGATATTGCACTCAGGCCCCTCCCACATAGCAGTGCAGAATTAGACAATAGAGTGAAAGGTCTTACAGACCGAATCTCTGAAAAATGGAAGCCTAGGGCAGACTGAACTTGCATTAATCAATGCATCCAACAGGAAGGTGAAGCTATTGACCGATATTATGCCAGACTATTAGAATGCTTTAATAACCATTGTGGAATGCAGGTTACTGAAGATCAGACAGATGATTCCCCATACGAGCAGCAGCTAAAGAATGCATTTTTGAAAGGCAGTATTGCACCTATAAGCAGCTTTATTACAAAACACATGGTAGATCATCGTACAAGCAGGTTACAGTCATTCCTTGAATATGCTAGACATGCTGAAAGGCATTTTAATAGCAAAAAGAAAAAGAAAGCCCAAGTATTTTCTGTAGAAGATGGAGCAGAAGTATATGTAGTACAGTCCAGGAAAAAGGGCAAGAAAAATGCCCAGGGAAACAAACAATCTGATCAACGATCAGAGGACTTTGAAGGGCAGAAGAAAAGGGGTGAATTTTTTAAATGCGGTAAGAAAGGACACTTGGCAAGGGATTGCAAGAAAAACAAGAAGGCAACCACGGAGGATAAGGAGGGTGAGGACTGACTATAAGATAGTCAGGAATCACTAGAAGGGGATAGCAGAGAAAGAACAAATGAGAATGTGATAGAGGGAGTAGAGAATGTGACAGAAGAAATAGAGGAAGTGCAAAAAGTCACGGATAGCGAAGAAAATGAAATATTGGATTTGGCTTTATTGAGCTTAGGGCTCTATTTAGCAGACACGAAACCAGAAGTTACACTCCTGGTAGAAGGGAGGGAAGTCAGATTCTTGTGTGACTCAGGGGCATCACAGACCCTGGTACATCCTTCCAAACTCAACGATAACACACCAAAAGAATTTATTCCATAAAGCTTTCGGGTCTACACCCTTCATCCCTCCAAACTGCCAGAGAATTCAGAGTCACCTGATTACATATTAGTGAAAGCAGCTAATGGACAGCTGTATCATCGGGAGCCCCTCTCCCATAATATTGTGATAACTGATTCTGTTTCAGGATTGACCCAGAGAAGTAAAATTGTTGTATCTGCAAAATGCCCAGTAAACCTCTTGGGCAGAGACCTTATGCAGCTATTTGGTATAGCAGTAGTTCCGACTATGCAGGGTATGGAAGCACAGCGACAAATTGATACCTTTGCAGTGCAACCGGAGGGTGAAATGTTTTATTGGTACAGCCAGGACTTGGTTACAACTGGTTCAGGGGCGGTGACCAAAGAGTTGATGAACGTAGCCATCAGCAAGTTCCCCTCCCTTGACATTGATAAACAGCATTTTTTGCACTGTACTTTGTATTATTGTAATACACCAGGGCCTGATAAGGAATATGAGCAAGAATTGTTTAGAAATCGTGCAAACAGATTGGTATTACGTAATCTGTACTGGGACACAGAAGGAAATAGTGTAGCCAGCTGTTCATTGCCCCAGGAGTTCTTTGCACTCTATAAATCTAATCGATTACCACATGTTAGCTTAACTAAGGACAAGAATGCAAAATGGGTAGACTTAGGAGAAAAAGTCACAAGATGGGAAAAACAGACAGAGTTAGAACTGTCAGAACAAGGAATACAAGTGCAGAAGCTGAATTGGATAACTCAGACCCACCCAGCTGTACACTTGCAGTCTAGCAAGGACAGCTGATTAGCACTCCTATTGAAGGAGGAAGAGAATGCCTTACAGAATATACCAGAAAATCTCTGGTCAACAGTAAAATCAGATGTAGGACTTATTCATACAGCGGGATCAGTTACTATTACGCCAAAGACAGCATTTAGATCACAAAAGAGACTGTATCCCTTAAGAAAAGATGCAGAGGTAGGAATCAAACCTATTATAGCAGCTTTACTTAAGGAAGGGATGCTGGTGGAATCTCCTGATTCACCATGTAACACACCCTTAATTCCTGTTAAGAAAGTGAATGGAGAATGGCGTATGGTCCAAGATTTACAAGTTGTAAATGACACAGTAATACCAAGGGCACCTACGGTGCCAGACCCACACACCCTGTTGACTGATTTAAAACCTCAACAGAAATATTTTTCTGTGGTAGATATCAGCAATGCGTTCTTTTCGATACCGATACACCCTGACAGTCAGCATTGGTTTGCATTCACATTTCAGGGGAAAAGGTATACATATACGTGACTACCACAGGGGTATTGTGAAAGTCTAGCAATATTCTCACAAGAAATGGCAAGCAACTTGGCGGGGTTTACCCCACCGAGAGGTAGTCAGATTTTGCTTTATGTTGATGATATCCTGCTGGCGTCCCCCACCCAGCAAGATTGTAAAGAAGATACCATAGCGCTATTACAATTTTTAGCTACTGAAGGACATAAAGTAAACAAAAATAAACTGCATCTTTGGAAAAAACAAGTTAAATACTAAGGATATGTAATATCCAAGGAAAGTAGGACATTAGATGAGGACAGAAAAATAGCAATTTTGCAAGCAGCAAAACCCACTACCAAGAAAGAAATGATGTCCTTCCTCGGTACGACTAATTTTTGTTGGAGTTGGATTCCAAACTATCCTTTGGAATCTGCACTGTCGACTAACCTGATTTATAAAAAGCCTATGGCAGCACAGGATTTATTACAATGGACACCAGAAGCAGAATCTGCTTTCTGCAAAATGAAACAGTTAATAGCGTCCTCATTAGTTTTGGGATTACAAAACTATCATAAACGTTTTTTCCAAACTGTAGATTGTAAGCAATGTTATATGACATCAGTGTTAACACAGCAGCATGGGGACAAACAATGCCCTATTGCTTATTATTCATCACAACTGGACCCAGTGGCACGGTCTTTACCTCACTGTGTACAAGCAGTAGTTGCAGCTGCAATGGCAGTACAGGCTTCAGCCTCAGTAGTGTTGTTCCACCCTCTCACATTGAGAGTGCCTCATGCAGTCACGATTATTTTACTGCAAGAAAAGGTAGCATATCTTTCCACTGCTAGGCATCTTTCCTGTATGACTATATTGTTGAGCCAACCTCATATGACAATCGAACAATTGTATAACTTTGAACGCTTCTACCTTGCTCCCAACCCCTGCAGATGGCACACTACACAGCTGCCTGCAGGTGATTGAGCAAAAGACACTGCCTAGAAAATATCTTACAGATGTTCCCTTGGATGATGCCGAGGTGACATGCTACATGGACGGCTCATGCAAAAGGGGTCCTGCAGGATAGAACCTAGTAGGATATGCAGTAGTTTCTGACACAGACATTATAGAAGCAAAATCTTTACCACATAGTTTATCTGCACAGGCAGCAGAATTGATTGCCTTGACACGGGCATGTACCTTAGCAAAGGGTAAATGTGTGAACATTTTTACTGACAGCCAGTATGCTTTTTCTACTGTACGTGTTTTTGTGCAACAGTGGAAAAATCGAGGAATGATAACATCTACTGTTAAACCAATCAATCATGCACAGTTTATTTTAGATCGTTTAGAATCTATTCAGTTACCTTAAAAAGTAGCTATTTGTAAATGCGCAGCTCATACCAAGCAACAGGACAGGATTTCAAAAGGTAATGCGAGAGCTGACACATCTGTAAAGCAGGCAGCTTCAGAAGTATTTCTTTTGAATGAGGAATTACAACCCTCTGAGATTTTAGATTTAGAAATGTTAAAGACAATGCAAACACTTACTACGCAAACTGAAAAACAAAGATGGGTAAAATGAGGAGCAATTATTGAAAAGGGGCTGTACATCTCTAAAGAAGGAAAACTGATATTGCCGTCTAATTTGTTTAGATATGCAACTTTGTTGAGCCATAGGCAGTGCCATGTCTCAACAGGGGGGATGGTGCAGCTGGTGAACCAAGTGTTCACGATGTATGGATTCACAAATTACTCTAAAAAATTCTGTTTGTCATGCCATATCTGTAATAAACATCATGCACAAGGGGCGTTAAAGCCCAAGCAAGGGAGTTTCCCTACACCACTATATCCATTTCATACTATTTGTATGGATTTCATAGAGTTGAATAAATGTGAAAATAAGAAGTATTGTCTTTTCATTGTAGATATGTTTTCCAGATGTGTGTAAGCCTTTCCAACTAAAAATCCAGACGCTACGACCGTGGCCAAAGTTCTTGTTAAAGAAATCATCCCTAGATTCGGCATTCCGAAAAGGATCTACAGTGACAATGGCACACACTTCGTGAATCAGACCATACAGCAGTTAAGTAAATATTTTTGCATTTCCCTAAAAAATCATTGTGTGTATCACCCTCAATCAGCAGGGCTAGTAGAGAGACATAATGGGATTTTAAAGAGCAAGCTAAGAAAATTAGTAGCAGAAACGCAGAGAAACTGGGTGTACTGTCTGCCCCTGGCACTGCTGAGCATGACAACTGTTCCGAATGCAAAAGGATTGACTCCTTTTGAAAAGCTCTTTGGAAGGGCTTACTATATATCTCAGTGCAAATCTCTCATGCCCGCAGAGCAGGAAGCTGACAGTACATTGGCAGAGTATATGCGTAATTTTTAAATTCTAAACATTTGTTACAGTTAAATTCTGTTTCAGATAAAGAACGAACCACACCGTCAGAAGTGGCAGTGCCCCCTGGAGTGTGGATCTGGCTGAAGGTGGTCAAAAAGAAAAACTGGGCATCTCTGAAGTGGGAAGGTCCATATCAAGTGCTTTTGTCAACACCCACTGCAGTCAAAATCATGGAGCATGCCTCTTGGATCCACCTGACGCACTGTAAATTAATTAAAAACTTTGAACTGGACAAAAATCTTGTTACATACCAAGAGTAAAAATTACAGAGTCCAGAAGAAACAGGAATGCAGAACAACCCTTTCCTCAGAAGTATTGCATAATCATCCTGTTAACTGTATTTGTGACAATAATCTTTTTGTTGTGGCCTTTTCTTTTCCCAGCCACACAGACTGAACTGAATAAATGTGAAGCGTTACTCATAAACTGGCATCCAAACTTTAACACTTACCAGGCAATTAAATATGTGTATGCTGAGACTTTCAATGTTTCGAATTGCTGGATTTGCACAGCTTTGCCGACAGCGTACGGGGGGGTTATTAATGACTACAGTCCCCCTAGGGGTCAATGAGACCTGGGAAAACTTGATTTATGATACCTCAACCATTACAGCACAAGATAAAATAGCATTGCACTTGTCTGTTCCACAAAAGGGAACTGTGTGTTTTTATAAAAATGATACTGTTCAGGTGGGTTGGAGCAATTGCAATGTGACTGTTCCTTATAGATGTTACACTAAAGGTAACAAAGTAGATCTTTATTGTAATACAAACTATGATTCATTTCTTGGATTGATGCACAAAACACTTGATGAATTAAAACATAATTCTGTTCTTTATAAACAGCTGTTTATAATTGATAGAAAAATGTTTCATGCAGGGCGAGTGTATATTCATAGCAAGGTTACTACTAAAGCAGAAGATTATTATTTTGTGTGTGGCAGAAAGGCATTCAAATGGTTACCTGAGAATTGATCCAGCAGTTGTTTTTTGGGTTACCTGGTTTTGGCCATACGACACACTGCAGTTTTGCCTCATGGGAAAATTCGAAATGTCCGAGAAGTCGTCAAGAAACCTGTAAATCTAGTGGGACAAATCGATGGACATTGGAAATACCATCACTCTTTAGGCAAAGGACTGACACACATGGATTTGAGTGATAGCGTTATATCGTGGGCAGGCATATTACCAGCATATGGAGCAGTGAAATCGATCTGGGAGCTGAGAAAACTGTCAAAACTTCTCGAAGTAATGAGCAATGCAACTTTTTCTGCTCTCGAATTGGTGACTGATGAACTGAATGCTATGAGAGCTGTAGTGCTCCAAAACCACATGGCTCTCAACTTCACCCTAGCAGTGAGAGCGGGTACGTGTGCTTTAATCCAAGAAGAATGCTGTTCGTATATTCCTGACCATAAACATGAGATAGACAATTATCTTGAGGTAATTCAGCAAGTGTCGGCCATGACCAAACCAGGCCCAAACCCACTGATGGACTTTTTCCAGAAATGGTTTGGGGGGTGGGGTACCATCCTAATGAACATCCTGATTGCTATTTGTGTAGGTATGCTCCTACTGGGAGTATGTGTTTGTTGTGGTATCCCCTGCATGAAAAGACTGGTTAAAGACCTAATAGACATTTCAGTTTCTGAAACCTTATATCAAAGTACTGAGTTTGAAGAACTGTTAAAAGACTAAAAATGCTTTCATAAGTTTAAACTGAATGACTCTCTTAAATGCAAATCCTGAGTGGAAGAGGTTAGGAGAAGAAAATAAACTGTTTATGCTTATTTTGAAAGTAGAATAAAAGTATTAATAGGGGAGAAATGTTATAAAAATATGTATTAATGTGTGTATTAGCAATATGTTTAGTGCTTTTAGAGCTTGGGAAGAGTTAACACATTTATTCTATTTCATACTGCATAAATCTGTACAAACTGCAGTTGCTTTCTGACCTTGTACTGTTAGCTAAAATCTTGCTTGTGCCTTGGAAATTTACTGAGAAGC
The DNA here is from genome assembly GCF_019279795.1 of Protopterus annectens. Classification (NCBI taxonomy): domain Eukaryota; kingdom Metazoa; phylum Chordata; order Ceratodontiformes; family Protopteridae; genus Protopterus; species Protopterus annectens. The sequence continues at coordinate 369,515,500 of NC_056749.1, forward strand.
AGGTGATTTCTGCTTGCATTAGGAAAATAATGAATAGAACAATACTACTTGTATGAAACTTAGACAAGAAGTTCCACTGTGCCACGAGAAAATACACAGCTGTAGAGGTTACAGATAATTAGTACAAAGCCTGCTTGAAATATGAACTGCAATCAGCATTTGCTTGTATCTGTATTAGAAAAGTACCTTGAAATGTAACATTGTACAACAGATGCTTGTAAACAGATTAATGGTCACCAAGGCCAGGTTGTTTTTCTGAAAAGATTCTCATAAATCTAGTCATGTCAGCAGAAAATCTGAAGTAACATCTGCTGTAGAACAATGCTAAAAGTTGTGTTTGATTACGTCAGCTTAGAATGCCATGTCTTGTAAAATAGTATAAGAATGAACATACTTCCTGTTAGTAGTTAGACAAATCCTTGTATTTGCATGCTTTTGTCTCCTTGCTGCAAGTAAATTAAAGTGCCTTAACTGAACCTTACATGTATTGGTCTTTGAAGTTTTTTCCTTTGACAGTGACTGACTATTTGGGTAGTGAATACCACGGTCAAGTTTTTGTTCATAGGCAGTAAGGTGGTAAAATAGAAGTATTTACGGGCAGTCAGGTAATTGGCTCAACAGAGGGACCAAGCTAGGAAAGATGTGCAGCAGGTAAAGGTGATAAAGGATAATGAGGGAAACATGCTTACAAGTGAGGAGAATGTGTTGAGCAGATGAAAAGAGTACTTTGAGAGGTTGATGAATGAAGAGAATGAGAGGGAGAGAAGGTTGGATGATGTGGGGATAATGAATCATGAAGTGCAATGGATTAGCAAGGAGGAAGTAAAGATAGCTACAAAGAGGATGAAGAATGGAAAGGCTGTTGGTCCAGATGACATACCTGTGGAAGCATGGAGGTGTTTAGGTGAAATGGCAGTGGAGTTTTTAACCAGATTGTTTAATGAAATTTTGGAACATGAGAGGATGCCTGAGGAATGGAAAAAAAGTGTTTTAGTACCGATTTTTAAGAATAAGAATGATGTGCAGAGCTGTAGTAACTACAGAGGGATTAAACTGATCAGTCACAGCATGAAGTTATGGGAAAGAGTAGTGGAAGCTAGGTTAAGAAGGGACATGATGATTAGTGATCAGCAGTATTGTTTCATGCCGGGAAAGAACACTACAGATGCAATGTTTGCTCTGAGAGTATTGATGGAGAAGTACAGAGAAGGTCAGAAGGAGTTGCATTGTGTTTTTATAGACTTAGAGAAAGCATATGACAAGGTGCCTAGAGAGGAGTTGTGGTATTGTATGAGGAAGTTGGGAGTATCATAGAAGTATGTAAGAGTGGTACAGGATATGTATGAGGGTAGTGTGACAGTGGTGAGGTCTGCAGTGGAAGTGACGGATGCGTTTAAGGTGGAGGTGGGATTACACCAAGGATCAGCTCTGAGCCCTTTCTTATTTGCAATGGTGATGGACAGGTTGACAGATAAGATCAGACAGGAGTCCCCGTGAACTATGATGTTTGCAAATGACATTGTGATCTGTAGTTAGAGAGGGAACAGGTGGGTGAGACCCTGGAGAGATGGAGATATGCTCTAGAGAGAAGAGGAATGAAGGTCAGCAGAACTAAGAATATATGTGTGTGAATGAGAGGGAGGATAGAGGAATAGTGAGGATGCAAGGAGTGGAAGTGGCAAAGGTGGATGAGTTTAAATACTTGAGATCAATAGTTCAGAGTAATGGTGAGTGTGGAAGAGAGGTGAAGAAGAGAGCACAGGCAGGATGGAGTGGGTGGAGAAGAGTGTCAGGAGTGATTTGTGACAGACGAGTACCAGTAAGAGTGAAAAAGAAACTCTACAAGAGGGTAGTGAGACCAGCTATATTATATGGGTTAGAGAGAGTGGCACTGACAAAAAGGCAGGAGTTAGAGCTGGATGTGGCAGAGTTAAAGATGTTAAGATTTGCACTGAGTGTGACGAGGGTGGACAGGATTAGGAATAAGTATATTAGAGGGTCAGCCCAGGTTGGAAGGTTTGGAGACAAAGCCAGAGAGGCAAGATTACGTTGGTTTGGACATGTGCTGAGGAGGGATGCTGAGTATATTGGGAAAAGGATGCTAAGGACGAAGCTACCAGGTAACCGGAAAAGAGAAAGGCCTAAGATAAGGTTTATGGTTGTGGTGAGAGAGGACATGCAGGTAGTTGGTGTGACAGAGCAAGATGCAGAGGATAGGAAGAAATGGAAACAGATGATCTGCTGTGGCGACCCCTAATGGGAACAGCCAAAAGATAATAATGATGAGGGGCAGTCAGGTAATTAGTATTATTTTACTTGCTTGCATTTTGTAAGGGGGGAGGTTGGCCAGTTATGATGGTTGGTTATGCTAACAGGGTGTGGTGGAAAGGAAGAGAAGAAAATGGGTCAAGGGGAGAGGGTTGTGGTGATGTAAGGGGCATGGATTGGTAAGTAGCACAAGGGGAGTGGCTAAACTTGGTTTAAATCTAGCAGTTGTGGGGCCGAGTGGGAATTGGGGGCAGGGAGAGGAATGAAACAAGACCAAGCGTAGCAGGGCTAACACTGACTCTAAGTGTTTCCCTAGGCTTTGGTAAGTATGGCAGTATTTATACTGACTGTGTTTAGCCTGTTTCATTACACTGTATCTGAAATAGTTTTATGTTGCACAAAATAATAAACAGATGCTTAGGCTTTATTTTATACACTTGCAGGATAGCTCATTAGCTGCAGGGTATAATTTCAGATCTATGTGTGGCAGAGTAGAGTGAAATCACAATAATTATGTTAGGTTTGGGAAATAGGGTTAGAAAATGTTGTTTGACTATACTGGGTCAAACCAGTGAATTTAAACAGCATGGAGGTGGCCAAATTAATATGGGGAACAGACTACAAGGTGCCTTTGGACCCAGGTCAGCAGTATACAGTACAAAGGAATTTTTTAGTACAGTGTAGGGTATTAACTTTATCTTATTGTTGGTCGGACCTGAGAAACTTGTATGAGGGTAGAGTTTCCCAGGGTAGCGTTCTTTCAGGCAGTAAGGTCTTTTACTTAGTTTGAGGGGGTCTACCAGGTTATACAAGCAGGCTGCCAACTGCATCAGGGAGCACTGGATTTAGCAAATACACAATACATATCTCAAACTCTGCTAAAGTTTATTGCAACATCTGGAAGCTGTAAAACAACTTTAACACTTCTGCTCTTCCTATAGAGACTAAAAAAACATACTTTTTATACAGACATTGTCTCTGGCTTCATTCAATACTGTGAGATAACATCTTTATGGTCTAAGCTCAGTAATTTAATTTCAGAATATTTTTCAAAGTTAGCTGCAGCTGGACTTGGATTAACCTCTTCTCTTTCAGTATCATTTTAACATATATATTTAATTAATTTACAATACAGCCAGGATCCATTGTTGGTACATTTTTTTACAAGCAACTTTACAAATACATTTTTCAACACAAACATCTGTACAAATCAGTTATACAAATGACATATAATTCTTTACAAAATTCCAACTATCTGTGCTGGCATATGCTACACATTCACTGCCCTGCTTCTTCTGGCACAGCTGGCAATACCTCACATCTTCAAATCTTTTCCCTCCTTTGAAGACTCAAGCTAGTTTTTCACATGACCCTTGAGAAACATTGCTTGAGAGAAATCAGTTTCTCCAGGAATATATTAACCCATGTCCTGTCTTGAGATACCATCTACATTGGCATTGCTGACTAAAGTGCCACACTGTCATATCATATGCCTGCAACCCTACGCTCCACCTAGTAACTTGGCATTTTGCTGGCTGGCTTGCTGCAGCCTTCGATCCCCCTCAGACTCCTCCTGCCTCCTACTGCAAATACTTAGCACAAGGGTCTCCCTATCATGGTAAGGCTTCATCATGTTAACATGGCACAATTTGTGCCCCTGCCTCCTGCCTAGCAGGTTTATCATGTACTTAGCATCACTGACCTTCCTTACCAGTTGAAGGGTCTCTCCCAAGCTACCTGCAGCTTATTGTTTCTGAAAGAAATGAGAACCATAATTTGCTGTCCCACAACATAATCTCAGGCTTGAGCACTGCTGTCATACCAGACCTTTTTCTTCTGTGGGATTCCTGCCAGGTTCCCCTGGGCCAAGGCCATGAGCTCCCTAAGCCTTGTCCTGAGGTTTAGGCCATATGCCACAACAGACTGATTGCAGGATTCACAATGACCCTCCATCTCATCATGAATCAAATCTGAAGGCCCCCTCAGCCTATGCCCATACAGCAACTCAAAGAGTGAAAAACCTGTGGATTCCTGGGTATCATCTGTATGTAAACAGCATATGGGGCAAATATATGTCCCACTCTCTCTTAAAATGGTCTACAGATGCCCGTAGCATGGTCTTTAGTGTATAGTTTAACCTCTCTACAAGACCATTATTCTGGGGGGGGGGGGGTAGGGGGTGGTCTTTAAGTGCTTCACCCCACAGAGCTTCCACAGACAAGCCAGCATGTCTAACATGAAATTTCCACCTATGACATTCAGTGTTTCCCTCGGGAAACCTACCTTGCTGAAAATCTCCAACAAGGAATTTGCCACATTCTCTGCCTACATGGAGGACAGAGCCAGTGCCTTAGGGTATCGAGTAGCATGATGCACTGCTACCAGGATATACATCTCCCCTCTCAAGATTGGGGTACTCAGAGGCCCTACAATATCTATAGCTACCCTCTTAAGTGGTTCATCAATCACAAGCAAAGGCATCAAAGGAGCCTTGACCTTGTCTCTTTTCTTGCCTACTTTTTGATACTGCTAACAGGTCCTGCAGTACCCTGTTAAATCCCTTGCAATCCTTGGCCAATAAAAGTTCTCCATAATATGCATCTTGGTGTGCTCTATGCCTATATAACCTGCAAAAGGAATATCATGGGCTATGCTTAGAAGTGTCAGATGGTAGACTCTAGGCACTACCAACTGCTGTATTACCTCACCCTCTAGCCCACCCTCAGGGGTCCAGTCACTCTATAGTAACCCTCTGTTCCATTATACATACTCCCCTTTTCATTGAGAATCAGGTGCCTCCCTAGCTACCTCTCTCAAGCCTCTTAGTGTAGGGTACGAGAGCTGAGCCTGTCTCAACTCTATCTTTGTGTCCCTTCCCAGCTCCACTTCCACATGAAATCTGACATCCTCTGACAGTGGTGACTCACTGTCAACCTGGGTACTACCACTCCACTCTTCCCTTGCAGTCACTCTGTCCAAGGGAACACCAGTACCTCCCAGCAGCTGTGGTTCACCTAAAGGTTCACTACTACAGGGTATCTCCCTTCCTGAAACAGTCACTACACCAACCCGGGTTTCAGGTGTGGGGTCTGTATGGGTCGCCCCGGGCTACCAGACCTACATGCCTGTTTTCAAGCCTGACGGCATGTAGCTGCATGCACACAAGGTACTGCATTATCAAACTCATTCCCTATCAGGAAATCTGCAGGGATATCCTCAAACACACTTACTTGCTTGCTTCCTTTTCCACCCTCCCAGTCAAGATGAGTCCTGGTCAAAGGCATTTGGAATGGGGTCCCTCCTAAAGCTCTGACTGGAGTAGACTGCCCAAGCAAGTACTGCTCCTCTTTAACCACTGCTGGCTTTACAATAGTTATGTCAAAGGCTGTGTCTCTCTTAGCAGTGGCTTGATTTCCATCCACTAAGATAAGACACTGGCATATTGTTATTCCCACTTGCTGGCTCCCCCACCTTTTGTTCCCCACCTTGTCTCCATGGACATCTATATAATACAGGGCACCACTGGGTACATTTAAAACATTTAACCCTTGATGCTGGCTGTCTACCTGACCTAGTGGCTTCCGCTGTTACTAGTGGACTATGTTGGGGTGGTTTAGGCTGCCCACCATGGGTTCCCTTATTATGTGCAGGACTGGATATCCCTTTCCTGTGCAGTGATGCTCTGCTTGCTAAGTAGAGATCCCCTTTTCCCCCTGCTGATCTGCAGTGTAACATTCTCAGTCTGCCAACCAGATTCTCATGTCCTCAGGCAAGGTGCTAAGGGCGTGTTTACTCACCAAAAGGTCTGTCAGACCTTCAAAAGTGGTAACCTGATACCCACTCACTCAACTATGAAAATAAGTGCTTAGCTCAGCAATAATATCACACCCACATTCATCTGTCTGATGTCTATGCTCAAAACTTTTTTTTTTCTGTAAGCTTCAGGTGTTAACTTAGAACATTAAACATTTCTTTACTTTATCATAGTTTAAACAATCAATACCAGACAATTTAGAAACAGTGGTTACAGCTTTACCATGGAGTAAGGGGGTCAAGAACTGTACCCAGAGCCCTTGGTCAACCTTATATTGTTTACATACTATTTCAAATATATGATTAAAACTATCAAAATCATCACCCTCTGTAAACTGTGGAAGAAATTTACTGACCTTTATTGCTTCTGGAGTTCAGTTATTCTCTGCCCCATTACCTCCAAGACCTTGGGAAAGAGTCAGCATCTCCCACTCATGTTGACTACTTCTCATTTTCTTCAGCCTCCAAATCCTGCAGTCTCTCTGCTTATTCTAATTCCCAATGTTTTGCCTTCAGTTCAAGTCTCTTAAACTCCAGATGGATTTTTAACTCCTCTGAGGAAAAGGTGAACTGTCCTGTTTCTGAGGGCTGCAAATTCCCATCACCAGACTAGTTATCTTTCTGGTTGCTGGTCTCAGCTACAACTAAGGCTGAAATAATTTCCTCTTTAATCAGGTTGGCATGCACCAGTCCTTTGGCTTCACATACCTTGGCCAACTGGTTGTTTGTCAGCTTGCTATAATACTGTTCTGACATCTTTGCCTGCTTTCCTTGACTAAACTAAACTAACAATAAATAAATAAATACAACTGTTGTGAAATGAAACTTTGAATGTTTACCTTGTGGTTGCTTGAGAGTACCCCCACCTTCACTGACTGCCTACAGGCTACAGACTTTTAATTAACATCCATACCACTGCTCGCCAATATGTAATGTCCCCTCTTTGGGCCAGAATCAAGGAGCCTGAATTCTCAACAGTGGCACTGGAGAGGGACGTTCACTTGGAACAAAAATGAATATACCCAGTATTTCCAGATGCAGCTCTCCACATCAAGCACAATTTCTCTTAAGAGCAGACAGGGAACACACTCAGTCCAGGGTCTGGGTTTCGCCCTCTGTCCAGATCCCCAGTAAGACTCCCTACTGGCACAGCTGTAGGGTTGAGTCCTCAGCCGAGTGTCCAAGCCAAGTCCTCCAGCCCCTCTCTGTAAAACCAGTTTTTCATGTCCCTGCTCCAAGCAGCTGATACACACACACTTTGAGATTTGATTGTCTCACACACACCTGGGAAAGACTGGCACAGATTTACTAGCTATAGCCACTTCTGCCCAGACTATTCCTAAGAGACACCCCAAAGCCAGGGTCTTACAAGGGTACTCAATTATACTGAGCGAAATTAATATTAATACAAATGATAGTGTTTGCCAATGCAGTAGGGCTTCCAGGAGTTGCCATAGTGTCACCAAAGAGATATAAGTCCTCTCAAAGTTTAAATATTCTCTAAAGGACCAGCCACAATGAAAAGTTTAAATATATTTAAGAATAAATAATAAAAGAACATGAAAATACAAAATATCTATTTACAACAAACACCAGAGTTTCAATCACAGGAAATATTAAAAATAACACAGGTGGACAGAGTCACACAGTTACAGAAAAACAATATTAAACTAATATCACTATATTTTCCTGACTGATGCAAAGAATTATTATTCCCTGGTTACTTACTAGAGCAAGGCAAGATGAAGTAGGCGAGGGATCCTTCTTTGTCGGGTCACAAAAACTGCGTGCTATGAAATTTCAGTCTCGCTTAGTATTAAAACAACATTTTTAATGATGGATTACAGAATGACATTACACACATCTGGTCATATGTCTTCTGGTTACCATACTATTCCATTAGCTAGAAGCTGCTATGATTTAGCACACATGTTAAAATACATATCTAGAGCTTTGCTAAAGTTTCTTGTGGCATCTGGAAGCTGTGAAACAACATTAACAATGCTACTTTTCCTACAGAGACTAGCAAACCATATTTTTACAGACATTGTGCTTCTGGCTTCATTCAAAACTGTGAGATAACATCTTTATGGCCTAAGCCCAGTAATTTAATTTCAGAACATTTTTCAAAGTTAGATGCAGCTGGACTGTGATTAACCTCTTTTCTTCCAGTATCCTCTGTTAATATATGCATTTAATTCAGTTACAATACAGTCCAAACCCATTTTTATCACAAGCAACTTTACAAATACATTTTTCAACACAAATATCTGTACAAATCAGTTTGATATACAACTGACGTGTAATTCTTTACAAAATTCCAGCTAGCTGTGCTGGCATATGTTACACATCCACTGCCCTGGCATAGCTGGCAATGCCTCACATTGTCATGATACTGTTTCTGAGATACATAACCTACTGACTTATAAAATATTCAGTGTCTTCTGTGCAACATTAAGAAAAAGAGCAAAGTAAGAGCATTCATACATGAACATCCATGCATAATTAGACAATCTTCCTTCCATTGCACTGCAGTACATTATAGTGCAGCTTCATCTTCCTCTTTGATCCTACTTTTTCTTTAATTTGTTCTCTGCCACTTTGTACCACTTTTTCCTTTAGCAAGACTTTCCAGGCTCCCATTAGCTGTCCAAAAAATTGTATTGTCTTACATGAGAATTGAACCACCCTTCTCCAGTTGCAACCTACATACTTTCCTTACTTTTGACACATATATCATATGATCAAGTTGTTGTATCTTCCAGCTTTTCCCGGCTAGGGGTCGCTACAGTGGAACTCCGGTCCGCTAATGAGTGGCAGTAGATTTTTACGTACCGACTTGCCAGCCCTGACATACAACCTTCAAAAGAAGGTACGTCCATTCATGCATGTCTCCACACAGAAGACACTTTAGCTGAGAATCGAACAGGACAATGTCTTATTGTGAGGCGACAACGCTACCGCAGCACCACCATCGCGGTACATATCATATGATCAAGTGCTGGGTCAAATTCATAGTATGCGAATGATTTAATAAAGCTGTTGAATTTTATCTTAAACTAAATATTTGTTTCAGTGTTACATGTGTTTTCTGTGGCTTAGACTATTTTTAGAGGCTTGAGCATTACATTTGCTACGAGATATGTTATATTTTGGACTTGCAGGTGTCACTTGATAATATGGTATACCAAATAAAACTCAGTGCCCCTGTTCTTCCTCTCATTGTGCCCTCAAAAGGTATTATGACTATTTTTTCATTCACCACTTATTTTATGCTATGTATCATCCTGGTTTGTTTTTCTCTGTATAGTAACTGCAGTCTTAAACCTTTTAACCATCCTGATTTCTATGTTCTCCCTTGATTTGTTAAATTTGATTATATATTGCACTAAACCTGAGCTGTCAGCAATCTTCACTCCCTGTCTCAATGGAAACTAATTCACTTCTTGAGACTACCATAACAATCATGTCATCACCAAAGAAGAAACAATTGCTGTGCTGTGCCATAATAATATTTGACACAAATTTCCTAAAAAGGGCTACTCCAAGTACTAATCCCTCTAGTTTTTCTTATTATTACAGACTTTTCTCTCTACCACTTTCCCCACCTACCTTTCTTCATTTGTTTTCAGCCATTTGCTACATCAACTCATTCATGCATCATCAGATGTCATGAAGATCTGCTATGGGAATATATTGATGAAGTTCAGATGTTATACTGGACTTATTTTCTCTCTAAATTATTGGAAACCAAGTTATAGAAATATGTATCTGCAGATAAAGAACAATCTGTAATGCTGTCCATTTTTATTTTGTTTATTTATGTGCCTATTTAAGGTAATTATACTAAACCCAGAGGCATCTTATCAAGAAAGATCTTGTTACATATTGGAGACACAAAACAATGCCAAGATATACAGGTACACACTGTATAAACAGAACAAGTCAGACACTGCCTTATTTAGTCAATACATGCAATATTTTGATGAGGCTTAGCTTAGACTTGACTCAATGTTTTTCAGGTAAAGACTAACTGTTCTGCTTTTAAATTGCTGGAGTGAGATTTTGTACCTAGGTACCAGTGGAGTTATGTCCCTTATTTATGGACACCAGAAGGAAAAGGAAATACTTCAATGAAAATTCATTATAAGAAAGTGGAGAAGCAAGCAGTATAATAATCTATGATGCGGATGAGTGGAATTAATATAATTATTTTTTTAGTGGAAATCTTTAGGTGGGACATGACTGAAGAAGAGAACTGTAATGAGGAATAGAATGTAGTGTTAGCCAACCCTCTGAGCATTGAGTACCATCTTTGCTTTATAAGAATGTATTGCAATGGTGCACATGTGGTAGGCTTGAATCATACACCTACATAAATTATTTAGTACTAACTATAACTTTGTGAAGTTGAGAAAAGTAGACTGTAGAGATCACCAATAAACTATATTCTGGCAATGGTACTGGAAACATCATTTGTTATGGTGACTTTGATACAGGCCCTTAAAGAGATGGACAATATGAGTCAGATATGGAGCATTCTATTGGTGCTACTGACTACTGTATCTGGATAAACTAAAAAGGTTAGTGGGAAGTGGGGTCAATGGTCTAGGTATTAGGAATGATATGGGAAGAAATTCACCATGGAAAAAATACATCTCATATAAGAGGGACATGGGAGAAACACTTCCCACTTGCAGAAAACATCTCTTAAATACCAGGGACATGAACAAACAATTACTCCTGGGGAAAAAAAACATCTCATATTTGAAGGAAATGGGCAAAACACTTCCCTCATTGAGATAATACATTTCAGATACCTGGGACACAGAGCAAAACTTCTCGCATAGAGAAAACACATCTCAAATATCAGGGAAATGGGTGAAAAAATTCCTCAATGGAGGAAGCATTTCTCAGATATCAGGGACATAGCAGAAACAATTTCCACATGGAGAAAACACATCTCAGATATCATGACATGGGAGAAACAACTGACTGTGCTGAGGATCATGGTTTATTTATTTATTTTTTTTTAAGTGAAAGAGAATTCCTGTAGTGCAGGGCTACACTTGTTGGATAATCTTTCAAAGGCCTGCAGCAACATAGAAGAGTGTGAATATTGGGAAGGTTAATACTAAAAACATTGATGTAAATAATACATATGAGAGGCACAAAGACAGAACAATGAGGTATACCAAAATCCAGCAGTTTTACATAGAAGTGTTGTGCTTCTTATGCTGGAAGGACTGTTTGGCTGGTTAGTTTTTGGTCCATTTCAGTAAAGTTTGAGATACTCCATAAGACATTAGCTTTGCCATGAATTTAAATAGATAGACTAAGTCAAATGCCTATATTACATTAATAAAGGTAACTCTGGTAAGAGTACTACCTATAATGTGAAAGATGTGGTTTAGTAAGACTACTACACATAATATGAAAGATGTGGCTTGGTAAGACTACTACAGATAATGTGAAAGATGTGATTTGGTAAGACTACTACACATAATGTGAAAGATGTAGTTTGTAAGGAAGAAAGTAGACTATTTATGTGCTGTGCCCTTTTCTAAAGCTACACTGGTGCTAACTGAGGAGGCTGTATGAATTTATTTATGGAGAGATCTGAGAAAAGATGTCCATTACCAGTAATGTTAATAGTCAGGAAAAAAGACAGAGATGGGATGATTAGTAGACAGGAGTTGCATAGTCCCTTGCTTAAAATGAATATTACTGTTGAAGCTTTCCTTAGAATCAGGAAATATGAGTGGAAAATCTCAGGTTAGCAATGTACCTAAGAGGAACAACTTTGAAGGTGCAAGAGTTTGTAAAAAATGTTGGTAAGGCCATCAGATACACCACTATCACAGTATGAAAACTGCCTTAGCTACTTATTAACATCTTGAATGTATACAAGCTGAAAATGATATGGTTAAATCATTTAGACAAGGCTTAGTATGGATACTAACATCAGCAAGGGGATACACAGGTTGGCATTTTGAACAGATGAGTAAATAATATTAGCAAAATTGCAATAGAAAGTAATAATCTGACCATAGTGCTTAATTAAACAATAGGCAGTTAATGCACATAACAAAGGGGTTATCTTTTTCTGGAATCATTTGTGGTTCCTACACAACAAGGTTTGCAGTATCATAATGACATTTTTAACTCTTAATTTCCTTGATGAGGCCACTGATAAAAGGACTTAAGGATCAGTTCAGTAATTACCTTCAGCCCAAAAAGAATTTGCCTATTATTAGACATTTGTTGTTTACAAAAGCAAAAGGTACTATAGATGTATATTTTACTGACCTGAACAATAGATCCAGTGATTTTGAAGGTGTAAGTTTATGTGACTCTCATGTAAAAGAATCATTTCTGGTATAAGAAATGAAAAACAGTTAGGCTATTATGAGACAAAACCGTGGCTGCATTTAGAGTAAATGGAATTACTAGTGAATTGTTAGAAGTATCAGCTGAGAAAAGGACTGTATACAAATTAAAACATATAAAATCATAAAGCAGAAATGGCAGACTAATTGCTGAAGTAATAGTTATGAAAAAGAGAGCTACAATTCAGTGTACTGCAACACAGACAGGATCCAAGATGGAGTCCAGATAAACAACCTCATCCTTGAAATTCATGTTCACAGTAAGTCACAATAAGCATAACAGGAAGTCATGTGCAAACCTTAATCAAGCTTGTAGAATCTGTGCTAAAGAAAGACATTTTGCAAAGATATGTAAACCAGTAATGTGTTAAAAAGAATATGCACGGTGGTAAACAGAAATATGAAAATTAGCTTTTTGGGTGGAATGTTGAAGTGAAAAGACTTGATAATGTAATGTCTGATATGCATCAGAGATGGTTTGGCAGATGTTTGCAATGCAGACTGTTGGAAAAATACAATAATAAAAGACAGAATATGAAATTTAAATTGGATGCTGATGTGTAATGCAATCTTTTTTAAAAAAAATGATTTTAAAGCTCTGTGTCTGTTTGAATCAAGAGAATGCTGTTAGCACTGTTAGCTTCTTTATGACACTGGCACAACACCATTGATTCGAAAAATGCTGACATGTCAGTACAAAATAAAATGGTGAGTCTGCAGATAAAGCAACAGCTGAAGCAGAGCAAGAGGAATAGATCTACAGAGTACATGAATGAACAGGAATAATAAAAAGGTAGGGAGAAAAGATGAATGTTACTGAAAAAACACTGAATAAAAACAACATCAGGATACATGGAATACAGTAAAGATTCTGCGACAGTAAACTAAATCAGTTTGAAATTCAGCTGTTACAGGAGAGATACGTGTTAAAAGTAATTCAAGACACACTAATAGAGGATACATAAGAGGGGATGGTGGTGGACATTTATTCATGCAGTGAGGCTTACGTTCAAGGGTGGAGTCCAGTCATGTGCATAGTATGAATGTAAATGGGCTAAACAACATACTGGTGAATTATTTGAAAAGGCGAAGTCACTATGCCCAAAGCAAAGAAAGAAACACCACCAAGTTGCATTAATAAAGATTTAAAACATATGTATACTCCTAAGAATGAATTCGAAAGACATGCATCTGGAGCATTTCTCCCCGGGCCTCCGCTGAAAACAGGCACTGTGGAACCAAGTCGGACATTCCCGGTCAACAAATGTTAAATTAAAAAAATTAAATTAAAAAATTAAATTAAAGAACCTTCTTAGAGTGAAGAATATAAGAACAGTGCTGCATTACTGCAAAAAAAACATGGAGGAAATCAGTATGGATTTAAGGAGTGCCTCAGTGAATAAGCAGAAAAAAGTCTTGTAGAGGCTGGAGATCAGGTAAATAAAATTACCATTACAAATGTTGACATCACCTTGGCCATGGTGAATTCTGATACTGAAGGTCTTAGAGCTCAGGTACCTTCTGATATACAAGCAACGCAATTAAATGAGTAGGTGTTCCATTAAATGTTACTTCTTCCTTAAGTATTGCTACAATATATGCCCTTAATAAATTGCAGGAAAGAAACTTTCTGGATAATTTTGCTCTAAAGTTGCAAATGATAGTGGATAAGCTTGGAGGTTGCTGTGGCTAACATCACTCAAATTTACAGCATAGGCTCAGAAATAGACAATGTATAGTGCAAGCCCTGTAAATTGGTAGGGTAGAAGAATAACAGGAAACTCAGTATTTTAACATTAAGGTTATGAGGCAAGGTCTTGAAGAAAGAATGTGCACATAATAGGTTTTCCAGATGCATGGGGTAATACTAAGAGGCTGGAAAATGTGCAACATGGAATCTTTTCAATTTTATTTGACTGTAAATTTGAATCTACATGAGCGGAGATGGAAAGATATCACCAAATTACACCAAAGGCACGGTGACCAAACTCTAAATGTGTTTCTCACATGGTTATGGTAATATTTTTTAAAAAATAAAGGTAAGGAAACAATTTGGTTAATTAAGTTATGTGTTTGTTTTATATTATAGAAAGTAATGTTTTGTATAGTTTTGAGTATGAACATTAATGGCACCCACACTATTTTAAAATTGTCCAGGGTTATGGGTTTTATGCATAACAGACAAGAAAAAAAAAAAAAAAATATATATATATATATATATATATATATATATATATATATATATATATATATATATATATATATATATATATATATATATATGTTTGTGTGTGTGTGTGTATACAAATTATATATATATATATATATATATATATATATATATATATATATATATATATATATATATATTTTTTTTTTTTAGGAAATTTTGATCATGCAATATGCCATAGCTTGTTAAAAAAAGTACAAATGGATAAAACATCTAGTCATTAATGATAGTAGTGCTACCTCTGCAGGTATAGCTATAATTCTGAAATCTATATGTTTGTTTAGTATATGCAATACTTTTATAGGTATGAAAGGTAGGGTAATAGCTGTTTCTGTAGTACAGGACAATGAAAAGATTACTATTGTTTTTGTGTATGGTACTTTTAATAACTATCCTGCCTTTCTGGATAACTGAACACAGGTCTTGTAGTTTTTTTCAATATGTTTCTGGTGACTGAGGCAGATTGGAATGCAAATTTAGATGTTGAACTCAGTAGATTCGTTTTACTTGTTTGGCTTTCATAGTATGTAAAATATAGCAATCTTGTTAAGAAATTCATGGTTTAAAAAATGTTATTAGCAATTCGAAGATATAGAAAAACATTATAGAAGTCATATCTATATTTGGATAAATATAAACTATGTTCAAGAACTCTTTCCTCCTTTCTCTTGACGTAGCTCAAAACTGTAGTACTAATAATATTATTTTATCCTCGTTTTACAGATCATTTTACTATAAACTTATACTGTGTATCATACTCTTGCATTTCCAATACTAGGAAATGTAAAATGTATACTGATTGGTTTCCATAAAGGGAATAAATAATAGTATAAAGCAGGAGATAAGAAAATAATTGGCTCAAATATGAAAATGTGCAGCTCTCTTTGACTATTAAGTGGGATGTTTTTAAGGAACACATTTGTGGTGCTATTATCCCAGTCATTTCAGAATATAAGAAATTATTATATAGTGAAATTTTATTGCTGGATAGTCAAATTGGTATGTTATCAAAATTAATATCTATACATTTTGAAAAATATATCTATATTTGGAAGGAAAAAAATTGCTATAAAAATCTTGACCGTACTGATTATATTATCCAAGTACAAAAAGCTTTAAGTGATAGTTTCTTATACAGTGATAAGGTTGGTGAAAATTAGCAGCACAGTGTATAAAACAAGAACATAAATAATATTTTTGAAATTTAATATAAATGAGTTAGTTATTTAATAGTTAAAAACACATGAAATCATCCTTACATATTTTGATAAATTGTACAACATACACAGGAGCCGAGATACAGTAGCAATTTGAGAAGGGTTTATAATCACTCAGTCCCAAATAAAACATTAGTAGTCCTTCAATTTCACAGAAGAATATTAGAGGAAGTATTAAAAATTTGAAGAAGGACCTAGACCAGATGACTTCAGAGATAAATTTTATATCTTTTCTAAGAACAATTAATACCTATTATTTATCAGTTAACACAATTCCTTACAATTTCAAGCTTTATCCCCCTCCATCAATGAATCTTGCAGAGAATATTCTTTTATTGATCAGTAAATCATGGTTGCATCCTGAACATTACAGGCCCATATCAATGTTAAATATTGCCTTCAGGATCATAGCTAGAACAGTAAATAAGCTAATTAAGAGTCTAACTAATTATTTGACTTCTTCTCACTTTGTGTTTTATTTATTTATTGCATTTGTTTACTGAGACAGTCAGAATGGGCAGAAAGCTACCCTTTTTAGTGGAGGCCTGGGGAGAAACGCTCCAGAAAAGTTCAAATATTATGTAAGAAACATAATAAACAATGTTATGCAAATAATCAACAAATGTACAAAATTTAGCAACACCATGTAATGAGCTATGAAACTTTTATGGAGAAAACTCTGGAAAACACATTACATAAAGGACATGGTAAACAGAGTTATACAAATAATCAACAAATATACAGCATTTAAACAGAATATCATTAATAACTAGCAGTGGCCGCATCTAAAGAGCCATGAAACATATTTGAAAATGAACTTGGTAGCAGGAGAAAAAAGGAGGTAAATGGAAATTTAGTATTAAGAGGTAAGAAAGAATGTTTTAAGATAGGTAGACAGGAAGACAGAGAGGTAGAGGACAAGAAAGAGATTTTGGACCAATAACTAAGAGTACAGTGCTTTGGAAGAATACGGGAAAGTTAGGGGTAGGAAATTTATCACCCAGGAGTTGGCCAACTTCAGATACAGGTGTTTTTTTCAAGTATTCTCGTTTGTACCTTAAATAAGTTGGTGTTTACTGTGTTTCTTTGAGCAAGAGGAAATGAGTTCCAAATTTTGGCCAGAAAAGAAAAGTACAAAGAGTCATCAGTTGAGGTGTTAGCTTTTGCAACAGTTAATAATGTTTTGTCAGTGGATCTCAGCTGTCTACTTTGGTTATACATTGGAGAATATTTTTCAAACTAGGGCATTTATCTGGATAATAGATGAGTTTATGGGAAGTAACTTGTTGTGAAAGTTTAAGGCAATGCCTTACCTCTAACCACTGAAGTTTTTTAAGGCCAGATAGTGATGTGCCCTATAATCATGACTGGTAGCAACTTTTGCCACCTTATTATAGCACTGTTCCAGGAGTGAGAGTTGAGTGGATTGTAAGTTAACTCATTAACATTTATGTGGTGCGGAATGGCACACCTCTAGCCAACTACACATATCCTTGCATTCCATAGCATGTTCTCTAAAAATAACTTAAAAAGCATAAGATAAACAAATGTAAATATTTTGTGAGCAACAAAAGTTATTAAAATTATAGAAATACCAAGGTTATCAGTAAAGAGGAGTCTTTACCATGATAATAATTAGTGCTTTCAAAGTCTTTTCATAAATACTGTAATACATTTGTAAAGCTCACAAACCCAGTATTAAATTTTTGCTAAAGTTTCACAAATTGATATTTATTTATTTATTTATTTATTTATTTATTTATTTATTGACATTTAATTACATTTTCAGTGCAGGCCCAGGGGAAAAAAACTGAAAATTATTACAAAACATTTTAAGAACAATAATTTTACAATCTTCAAAAATAAAACAAAACCATCTGCAGTTTAAATAATTATAACAAATTAGACATATTATAAAAATAGTGGTTAAGAATTGCTACAAGTTATACAGCAATCATTTAATATTTAAATAAACTTTGGGCAGTTTTCATAGAAAGTAAAGGTAAATTCGTTTAATACAAACAGGAATTGCAATATGAAGTGAGGCAAAAACAGGCTTATGGTATATTTAGACAGAAAGTCAGGGAACAGTATTTGGTAGAAGTAAGGAAGTAAGTGAAGAAGGAAGAGTAATGCGGTATGAGGATATAGTTTCTCCTGGTTTTGAGCAGAACAGATACAGATTTTAAATAGGACACCTTTCAGAGTGGTTTTGAAAGATGGAAGGGAGAGTATTGACCTGATGGTTCCTGTAAGGAGTTCCAGGCCTTAGCAACCTTGTACGAGAACAGAAAATGTCCAGCACATTTGATAGGTTTGTATACAGACAGGGGTTTTTGGTCACTGGATCACAATGACTTACTGGGTACATAGTTGTGTAGAATGTTTTTTGGTGCTGGACAGGCAGATGGATGCTGGATAATTTTATAAGTGGTAAGAAGCTGTGTATATGTTAGTGGATGAGGCAATTCTAACCAAGTTAGGCCTTTTAGTGCTATACAGTGGTGGGTTCTGAAAGGGGTATTTGCTGCAAATTTAGCTACTTTGTGATACCATCAGTCAAGTTTTAATTTTTGTGAAGCCTGGAGGTTAGTAAGGATGGGAGCACAAGAAATGTGGGAAGGAGATAACAAGTGGCAAGTGTGGTTTTAGTTGTGTTAGTGAGAAAGTTTTTGGCTCTGTAAAGCATCCCAAGTTTTTCATGATTTTTTTCTTATGCAATTTTGTATACGCAGATTGAATGTAAGATTATCATTCACTATCACCCCTAGTAATTCACTATGAGAAGTGACTTGTATTATCAAGAATTCACTATGAGAAGTGACTTGTATTATCAAGAGAGAGAGGACTTTAATTTTTTTTTCATGAGTGATGGATTTGGGGAAAAAAGTAATAGTTTGGTCTGTTTTGGGTTCAGCATGAGATATAAGTTACAAAGCCATGTTTCAGTGGTTGTTAAAGCTTCTTAAATAATTTTTTGGATATGTACCAGAGAATCCTTTATGTTGTCAGTACAAATGCCTTGGACCAGCTGGTCACAACCCCTCCAAGAGGTGATAATATCTTGGACTTGGTGTTAACCAACATGAGTAACCATTGCAGTATCTCTACAGTGCCATCCTCCCTGGTAAGATCCGACCACAAAGTGGTTACTTTCAAAGTTACCATCTCCACTAAATCCCCCAGCTAAGATCAAACATAAAAAGTCTCCATAGCTGATTACAACCTCCTAAAGGAAGATATAAACAGCTTCACAGCCCTCCCCTCCTTAGGAACTGGCATAAATGTCCAAACCTACAACAAAGTACTATACAAGCATTTATATAGCTGCATGGAATAAGGAATACCCAACAGGACAAAATCATCCTCCTCAAGGAAGAGTAAACATGTCTGGTGGACATCTGCAATAAATAAACTCTATAATAAAATGGAAATAATTGCTGCCTAGGACCAAGAAGGAGCAGGTGCCTAATTGGAAGCAATCTCTCCACAGCCTGAAGAAGCAAATAGGAATACTAGTGAAATCTTCCAAAGCAAACTTCCAGTCCAAACTGGCCATATCTACTAAAGACAATGGCCTTCTTTACATATGTCCGCAACCTCAAAGGAGGCACTCAGATCTGCTCAGAACTAGGGGTTAAGGACACTACCTACACAAACACCATAGATATATCCAACCTGCTGGCAGACAGGTTCAGTGAAAACATCACCTCTCTGCCCCATCAGTAAATCAGGACATCCCCAGCACCTAGCCCCCCTTCCCTTATCTCTAGGGAGCAAATCATCATTGCCTTCTAAAAGGCAAAAAATACAGCCTCCATGGGACCCGATAACATCCCAGGGTGCATCCTACATAAACTCAGGCAGCAACTTTCAGCACCATTAGGCACTCTATTCAACCAAAGTCTGAGTATCAGTTCCATCCCAGCCAAGTGGAGGACTGCCACTGTCAAACCTTTGCAGAAAGGTGGAGCATCTCCAATCCAGGAAATTATATACCCATCAGCCTAACTAGCCTGATCTGCAAGGCAATGGAACAGATTATCATGAACTTCATTAACATGGACATTGGCAACCTCCAAACACTCGATCCCACACAGTTTGGTTTCATCAAGTGGAGGTCATGCCTGCTAAATTTGGTTGGCTTCTTTGAGGCAGTCACAAAAGCCATGAATGAGGGGAAGACAGTACAAATCACCTACCTTGAGCTGGCCAAAGCCTTCAATACTATCCCCCACTCTGGTATAATAGATAAACTCTCAACTAAGCACCAATTCATATGTTACCAGATGAGTAGCAAACTGGCTCACTGATAGAACCCACCTACTCAAAATAGGGGAAGCCACCTCAAGCAGCACACCTGTAACAAGCGGTGTACCACAGGGATCAGTCTTGGGGCCTTTGTTGTTTGGGATATACTTTTCTGAGGTGCAGGCCAAAACGTGCTGGGTGATGTCATCAATTTCCCCTAGTGATGTGGACATCCTCCAAGAGGATCTCACCCAAACAAATGACTGGTGCCAGAAACATGGCTTCACACTAAATGCCAAAATATGCATCATCATCCCCTTTGGGAAGAGTGACATCCCCACAAATTATCACATTAATAACAAGATCCTAAGCATGCAATTGGTTGTGAAGTACTTGGACATCCAGGTTGATAGCAAACTGACATTTGATCACCATATTGCATCCATTGTGGGGAAAGCTTTCTTCATGGCACAATTCATTAGGAATGGTATCTCATCTAGGGACAAGGAGGTCATGACATCCCTGTATTCTTCCCTTATAAGACCCATTATTGAGTACAATGCCCCTTTCACCATGCACCTCACAAAGCACATGCAACAGTTGGAGAGGCCACAGAGGTTCCTCACCAGGAAAATCCAGTGGCTCAAACATCTACCCTACATAGATAAACTAAAAGCCCTGTTCCTCTAATCAGTCTCATACAGACTTCTCAGAGGTGGCCTCTGTCTGGCATACAAAGCAATCTCAGACTCCGCTCCACTCAAGTAATCTGTACGCACAACCTCAACCTGGTCTGTGACATCAATAGGACTTGTTGGCAGGACATATTTCTGTTCCAAAGACTCCCCCTTCTGTGGAATAGACTCCCTCTCCACATCAAGCAGAGTTCTTCATTAACCCTTTATAAGCGCAACCTGTATAACTGGATGGGGAACAGAAAATACACCCCTAGGATTCCACCTCTGTCCCTGCTGAACAGGAGCATCAGGGTACTGACTTGTCGGAACATGGGCTAAATTCTTGGCTAGGCTTGTAAGGTCCTCATAGCCAATAGCCTTGTAATGTCCTATGATCCTATGTTGTCAGGTGTGCAAACGAGACTGCAGTCATTTGCGTATTGTATTCAGGTAGCCTTTTGTGTGGATGCAAAGGAGGTGTTGGTGAAACTGTTAAACAGGAGGGGACCAAGGTGTGAGGATAGTGGATGTTGTTGTCTGTGCTAGCATGACTGGCTAAAGATTTGTAAATACTTGTAAATAATTGTAAATTACCCTTGGTTATATATGCCAGCATGACTAGCTATAATTTTATAAATAAGTTTGTTTTTTGATTATTACTTTAATTTATGTAAGATGTTTGAATCAAACAGTGTAGTTCCAGCTGACCAAATGTGCATGTGTTTTTTTAAAAAGAATGATGAATGTAGGTTATGCCAGTCAGCTGATATAGATGTGATGTCATTATGTGCCAGAGCTGAAAGGAATAGAATCTCCACAGCAGTTGTTTTGTTTACTTTTTAAAGTCTGACATGAGAGACTAGAATTCTCATAACAACTTTCTGTGACTTTTAAAAAATTCTGCTATAAAAGCAGGTTCTGAGTCAATTAAAGTTCAGTTGTTGTAGTTGTTCAGTTGCAGTTCATAGGTGTGTACTAGGCTAATGGCCCTGGGGCCTTTACAAGCCTAGCCATAGAAGTGCCCTGGCATTGTGCCACCCATCATTAGTTCCCAGTGCCTCTATCAAGTAGAGCCACTGGAGTGATCCCCGAGATGAACTTTCTATTTCCCATCCACTCATCAAGATTTCACTTGAAGAAGGCTAGTGAGGTGCTCTGCTTGACATGTATGTGAAGTCTATTCCAGAGCATTGGTAGTCTCTGAGTCATGTTCTGTTGATTGTGGTAATGAGGTTGAGGTCTCTGAAACGTGTGGTGCGGAGGGATTGGGATTTCTTTAGATGTAGTATTTCTAACAGAGCTGGGTCAGACATGGCTTTGTAAGTCAAGCAGAGATCGCCTCTTACCAGATGATATGAGACAGAGAATAGCTGGAGTTTTTTTGAGTCTGTCCATGTAAGACATGTGTTTAAGGCCTAGGATCCTCTTTGAGAGGTACTTTTGTGGCCTCTCCAGCAGTTTCAGGTGTCTAGTGAGGTACATGCCAAATGGGGCATTATACTTTATGATTGGCCTAATGAGGGAAGAATAGAGAGAAATGATGACCTCTTTTTTCCTGGATGTAAAACCCTTGGTAATGAGATGTGCCACATAGAAGGACTTTCTGACCACAGTAGCAATGTGGTGGTCGAATGAGAGGTTGCTGTCAACCTGTGTCCCCAGATGTTTTATAACGCTTTTAGTGTTCAGTGGGCTCCCATCAATGTAGTAATTAGTGAGAACTTAGTTTTTCCCAAAGGGGATGACAATGCATTTTTTGGCATTAAGCTTAAGGCCATGGTTTTGACACCAGTCACTGGTCTCAGCGAGGCCTTTCTGTAGGATGTCTGCATTACTTGGGGAGTTAATAATGGCTTCCAGCTTGCAGTTGTCTGTGAATTTGGTCAGCCAGCATCCCTCTGTGTTTGCCTGGACTTCTGAGAAGTAGATGCCAAACAAGAAAGGACCCAGGACTGATCCCTGTGGGACTCCACTCATGACTGGTCAGCAGTCTGACTTGGAGTCCGCTACTTTCACACTTTGGGTTCTATCAGTGAGCTAATTTAAAACCTACCTAATGATATAGGGGATGATGCCTAGTTTGCTGAGTTTATCAATAATTCCTGAGTGAGAAATGTTATTCAAAAGCCTTGGCTAGATTGAGGTAGGCTGTATGAGCTGCCTGACCTTCATTGACCGGTCTGGTGACTGACTCAAAGAAGTCAACCAGGTTGAGCAGGCATGAACTACTTTTCATAAAACCAAACTGCGTGGGATCTAGAGTTTGGAAATTCTCTATATCCTTATTAATTAGGTCCATGATGATGCGCTCCATAACCCTACATATCAGACTCATCAGGCTAATGGGGTGATAATTTCCAGGGTCTGTAGTTGCTCCTCCTTTATGGAGAGGAATGACTGTAGCAGTACACCATTTGGTAGGGACAAAGCCTGAGGTGAGTCTGTGAGTGAAGACAGCACACAGATGTGGTGCCAGTTCACTTTGTAATTCATGTAGAACACAGCCAGGGATATTGTTGGGTCCCATGGAAGCTATATTCTTGGCCTTAGACAATGCAGCTTTAACCTGTGCTGCAGTAATGTTGGGTGCCTGGCATTCTTTCAGTATCGAGATTGGTCCTTTAGGGGGACAGAGGGGTAAAGTTGACACTGAATCTGTCAGCCAGTATGTTGGCTATATCTGTTGGCTCAGTATAGGAGGTACCATTGTGCAGTAACTCAGAGCAAATGTGGGTATTGCCATGGAGATTCTTGATATAACTATAGAAGGTTTTGTGGTTGTTTTTAGTGTCTGTCTGCCACAATTCTGTCTTCATAGCTGGCTTTGGAGGCTTTGATGAGGGATCTCAACTTTTTGTTGAGGCTAATAAGGGAATTTTTCCAGTCTTGGGACTTCACCTTTTTCTGCAACAGTTTCTTTCTTCTGCTGTAGTTTATTAATGGCAGGGGACCACCAGACTGGCTTCCTTTTTTTGGAGGAAAGCATCTCGGTTCTGTTGAGTATGGCTAGTTCTATGCATTTATGTACGTGTTCGTACAGTGCATTGTTGTAAGATTCAGCAGTCATGCATCTATTTTCCATTGGCATGGGTGCCGTGATGTTAGCCACCTCTGTTTTTAGGAGTTTAAATTCAGCTTTGGAAAAGTTTTTCATGGTGGATACCTTTGCAGCGAGGTGTGGGTGAGATGTGGAATTCCATGGTGATTAGTTTGTGGTCAGATCTAACAAGGGAGGAATTGACTATTGGTGTAGAGCAATGGTTGCCCATGTTAGTAATAACCAGGTCAAGGATGTTGCTTCCTCTAGTGTCAGTAAGAATGAGCTGGTCCAGGGCACTGGAATTGAGGAATTCCAGGAAGCGTTGAGCCAGTGCATTGGTGCATGACTAGTTTTCCCAGCTGATGGAGGGGTAGTTGAAGTCACCTAGTATGAGAGTGTTGGGTTGGATCGTAATAGTTTCCAGGGTGCTTAGGAATGTGGAGTGAGAGTCTTGGGACATGGTTGGAGACCTATAGCAGGCTATGACCTGAATGGCCGCCTTACCCAATGTTAGTTGTAAATGTAGTATCTCAGATGCATTATGCTGGGCTACTAGTCTGGAGGTATGCATATCCTTTATGAATACGGAGACACCATCACCTTTGGAGCTTCTGTCCATGTTCTGAGGCCGAAAGGTGTGACATGAGTTATAGCCTGGTAGCACAGGGCTGCTTTCTGCTGCTTTAAACCAGGTCTCTGTTACAGCACAAATGTCGATGTTCTCCATTTTGAGGAGTGTTTCGAGTGAGTGCATCTTGAGATTTAGACATTGAGCAGTATGACCCTCAGATTGCATTTATTTATAGCTGTTATGGTGGTAATTTGGTCTTTGGAACACCATCTAAAAAAGGCACTATAGGGGTGGAAAAAGCCTTAGCCAGTACCCGGAAACTCAGGGGTGACAGATGCAGGCCATCTCTGGCAAAGCATCAAGGTCTGTCAATCATGTCATCCCAAGCAGACAGATACTGGATCCCCTTAGAATGACACCAGAAACTTAGACAATTGTTGAAGTCAATCATTTTCTGTTTGTACTGTGGTATCATTCTTGGTGATGGTAATATGCTGCTCAGGGCTAGGGTCATACCTGCCTGGGCCACATAATCCGAGAGCTCCACTATGTCTCTTTTCATGTAGTCCAGGGAGGTGTGTCTCAGGTCATTCACACCCGCATGGACAATGACAGAGTCATACGTGTACTTGTTGTGGACTGACTTGAGTGTGTGTGTTATGTGTCGGATTCTGGCACCTGTTAGACAGCTGACTGTTGCCTTCTCCTTATTAAACCTAATGAGTCGGACATCAGTGTGCCTCACTATTGAGTCATCTATGATTATTGTATTGGGTAAGCTGTTTTGCCTTAGGAGCTTAGATTGAGGGGCACACTGTGTAGGTGAGCTATGTGTCTTGTGGTTTGTGCTGTGTTGTGGTGGTCGGGTGAGTTTCTGCCTTGGAGCTCTCTGCTGTTTGGGTAGATTTCTATTGTGAGCCTCTGCGAAGGTGGGTATGTGGTTTGTGTCTTTATGTGAGGGCTGTGATGGTGGATGTTCTGGAGGGCTATGTTTTCCATGTGGTGTGGTGCAGGTGTTGATGTTCTCCTCTTGACCAGCTATTCCAGTCTTGGCTGGAGAGTGCATGGCTTCCAATTTGGAGATATAGGCACATCTCACAAGTCTGAGTGTTGGGAGGTAAGAGGAGAGGGTTGTCTGTGTACATGAGGCAGTTGCTACACTGCCTCAGAATGCCAGAGTTCACCAGGTTAATAGGAGAAAGCACAGCAAACTGACCTTTAGACATGACAGGAGGGATGGTCATCATTACTAAGTATTGGAGCTGTTTTCTTATAGGATGTCTAGTGCTGATAGCACTTATGTATGCTACAATAACTGCTACCAAAGCCTGATGAAGTGCTGGTGAATAAACTAATTAAAATGCAACTGAGAAGAGAAAGTTGAAAGGGATGGAAAAAACTGTCCAAACAGCCAATAAACTACAATTTCAGAGCCATAAACCACTCTTCTTGTGGTAGATAGGTTACCTAGTGCTTACCACTCCAACTGATAAGCTGGAAGGCTTCCCTCTAACACAGAAGGGTCTGGGGAACTCAGAAACTTACAAAACAGTCCTGAATACAGCAAATTCTGTATCTGGACTACTCTAGTAACATGACAGGTGGAAAACAGATAATTTGTCAGTTGTTGTTTTCCAGATCAGCAGTTAGCACTCCATTTGTTTTCCAGTGCTGTTCAGCAATAATAGTTATTCTAGTCACACAGGCCAAACAACAGCCTCATGAGTGGGCATACATTTTTTTCTTGTCTGGCAGAAGTAAGAGTATCATCTTGCCTTGATGAGTTAATTAGATTAGACAGGGACAGTTAATCTTTAGATAGTTAGGGAACTATAGTTAGATAGTTAGAGTTCTTCTAGAATCAGTGTGAACTCTATCCTATAGTGTTATTTTCATATTTCCTGTGTGTGAAACTCTGGTTTATTAGAATCAGTTATTCAGTGTATATATGTTTTAAATAATTTTATTTATTATTATATATTTGAATACCTTTAATTGTGGCTGGTTATTTAGAAAGTACTTTTAGTAACCTAAGAGTGTTTATGCTTATTGTGATAACACCAGGGCCACTCCGAAAAGCCTTACTGCTTGGATTACATGCTACCATTCATATCTATATTTAGTTAACAAAATATAATTGAATATCCCTTTTGAAGGATATTGTGGTATTTGACTGATGGCAGCTGTTACCTTATAATTTGGGAAAGAGGATATAGCAGGTAAGTATGTGCCAGTCTTTTCCAAGAGTGTTTGTATGTGTTAATATGAAATATTTAAGAGTTAGTGTATTAAATATTTAGAACTGGGACACAATGCCCTGCAGTGGTTAGTGTGAAGTCTCATTTGGGGACCTGGAATGAAACATATAGTCCAGTCCCAGGTTTGGAGCCTGTGAAGCATATAGTCCAGTCCCAGGTTCAGAGCCTGTTCCCCGTGTACTTTTAGGGGAAATTGTGTATTTTTATCCCTGCTTTCAGTGACACTCCCTTACTGGAGACAGTGGTAAGGATTGAGGCTCCTTAGTTTCTGCCCCAGGTTTAAGTGGGGCTGTCACACAATTATATAGCCTTGTGGTACACTGAGGTTGACTGGAAGGTAAGGAGAGAGCATGGAATGCCATTTTATTGACTGATACCTCTTGGGCAGATAGCTTTTAAACCACAGAAGGGTGGACTGAGAGACCTAGTGAGGACATTTAATGTAGAAGTTTAATGTGACAAACTGTGATGAAGGCTTTAGACAAGCCTAGAAATAAGGAACAGACTAGTTTGCCATTATCTGTAGCTTTATTGCCTTTATCTGTATAGGTTACAAGGGCAGTGCTAGTCCTTTGAGAAGGATGGAAGCCATGTTGTGTAAAGGATAGGAGTTCTTCCTGCAGTAGATAGTCCAGCAATTGTTTTTGCATACATATGTCAAGTATTTTGGTGAGGGGAGATAAGATTGCTATACGTCTAAAGTTATTAATGTCTGTTGAATTTCCTCCTTTCTGCAGAGGGATAATGTATGACTTTTCCCAGAGAGTGAACTTGGGATTCCTGGACTGACCTGTTTATAAGAACTAAGACAGGATAGGCAATGTAATTGGCTGCTATTTTTAGGTACTTACTTGCAATGTCATCATCTGAAGAAGAACATGGTTTAAGTTTGTTTAAGATTAGCTTTATATAGGATGTGGGCACAGGTTTGAAGGTGAAAGAGGATGTGGTGATATGTGGCTGTTGGGATTAGATGTTGAGGAATCCTTGGTTAGAGATGCTACACTATCTATAAAAAGGAGTTGAACTATATTACAACTTCAAGTGGTGAGCTATTGGGAGAGGGGTTTGGGTTGATTTTATGGCGGGGATGTAAGATTTCTTTAATAGATGCCCAAAATTGTTTAGGGTTGTGGTTAGTATTATTCTGAAAGTTATTACAGTATAGTTTTTTGGCTTCATTTATTTGCTTTTTAGTATGATTGCGAAGCATTCTGAAGTTTTCAAGATATTGAGGTGTTTTATATTTTTGCCATTTTTTCCATGTTTTTTCTCTATCCTGCATTAGCATTCTACTCTTTTTGGCTAGCCAAATTGCATTATTTGTTTTAGTCTTTTCCTTCTAGGAGATGTAAGGCTATTTAGGATATTTACAAAAGTTGTATTGAATTCATTTTCAGCAACATCTAAGGGGAGGATTTTTAGGAAGTTCCATTTAATAGATGATAGTGTAGTAATGAACATTTCAGGGTTAAATTTGGAAAGGTTGCATGTTATTTTATAAATATGCTATTTAATTGGATGTGTGAGATGTCTGGTCATATACATTGGGATATGATCACTGAGAGAGTCTGACACTGTACCCGTCATGGTGTATTTGCTAGGATCTGATAATAGGATCCAGTCTAATAGGGAATTTAATATATTGCGGTAATGTATGGGGCTATTAATTAGTTGCATGAAACCATATAACTTTATTCTAGACATAGGGAAGTTAGAGTTCATTTCCAACCAATTGACATTCACATCACCTAGTAGTACTCTTTCTTGTGGAAGTGTCATGGATATTCAACATTGGCTATCTTCCAGTATAGCTATATTGTCAGCAGGAGGCATGTAAAGGACAGTAATAAATATTTGTTTAGAATTGTTTATTTTCAGGAAAGCAGCAAGAAGCTCTGCTGAATTGAACTTTGTTATTGATATATTTTAAAAATGGTACAATATATATCGCAAAAACACTTTTGTTAAGCAGATATAAGCTTTCACATGATTTCAAGAAATTCCTCACTGAGTGCACGTTTAATGGGACAGTTGCAGTCTTATGCTTAATTGAATAGTTAACATAAATACATTGATTATCTCTCAATATGTGCAATTTACAGTATGAATAACAATGACAGTTTTCTTTAACAACATCTAAGGTTTTACCGGATGCCATGTACTAATTTGTAAGTCACTGATTTTAAAGTATTAAGTACATATGGAGATATTGTTTATTTTCTCAGTTATTAACAGTCATGTAGCAATATATCCAGTGTGACACAAATAGACATTGGCAATCGATCTTCATGTCTCCTCTCATGCTATTTAACACCATACCCCTCAATGGCATATAGGCCTCTCAGTTAGTAAAATATAAAATAAATATGAAAAAAAAAGAATAATGTGTGGCAATACTGATTAATTTCTGAACTGCAGAACATTCTAGATTAGCAATCTTAGTGTCATGCTTTAATTACTCCTTGCCTTTTCTAATGTTGCCTATTAATAGCTTGTAAGTTATTTAAAGAAACCAGACCCCAAAACTGGTCTGGATGCCATAAGGAGCTATGGGCATTAACTGGAAGTATACAAAAAAAAACACTATAGGCTTAATTGAGTTCATCAAGATGGGAGCAGCGTAAAGTAATATAGGGATAAGACTGGATTGATCAATGTTTTTTGTGGTATTATCTGTGGGTTATTGTTTGACTCTACAGAGTGCACTATGCTTTTGGTGAGTATTTTTGTTTACTGTTTGTTTTTTTTTTTTTGTAATGATCAGATTGTAAGCTTCCTGCAAAAGTGACTCCTAGAAGTTTAGTTTGACTTATTAATTTCTATGTCTGAAGTGATTTTTTAAATTATTTTTTTGTAGTCAGTTGAATGCTTTGGAGTAAATAGGATCAGTCACTACATGGAAGGTATTATTCTTCTTTTGGTCTTTTTAATGAATTGTTTAAATACATCGGGTTGTTGGCACTGTCAGTTGGATAATGCAGATTTGTTTCATTATTTCTGAGAATTTAATCAAGTGAAGAGTTATTGGGTACAAACAAGAAAATGGATTTATGTCATTATTAAGCAAGATCTAACCTTTGATCCAAAAAAATTGTTGCTAGATATACAACAAAATTATAGTTATAAAGAAAGATTGTGTTAGCTACTGTGATTACAGACAGAATGATTTTAAAGAACTAGAAAACTGTGCCAGTGCCACTATTGAATTTAGATGAATGCTGCCCACTATATTACAAATATGCATTATACTAGTGGGATATACAAAATGAAAGCAGATTATTTTTCTGTATAATTTGTTTTCCTCTTTCTCTTCTCCCTTCTTTTTTGGTCATTCTTTTTTCTGTTTTTATAAATTGCATTATGCTTTTACAGTCAATAAAACAGTTGGGATAGTGGTAAGCAGCAGCAGAAAGCAAACTCTGACATGCTTTGTCAGGCTTCCATTTCCTTTATGTAAAGAATGAAATAAAAAGGCAAGCTAAAAGACTTCAAATTATCCCAAATGCAGGGCTATGCATAAATTAAAAAAAAAAATAGGACAAGGAAAGTTATGCTGGAGGCACTAAATGAGCTAAGAATGAATGGAACAATACCACAGTTAAAACACACACACACAATTCTGGAATATGGGGGATGCTCAATAGTTTTAAAAAAATTATCACAGACAGCTAAACAATATATGCAGTAAAAGTCGGAACTGCATGCCAGACATGGACTGTCAGGGTAATCTTGTTAATGAATTGTTTAAATACATCGGGTTGTTGGCACTGTCACTTGGATAATGCAGATTTGTTTAATTATTTCTGAGAATTTAATCAAGTGAAGAGTTACTGGGTACAAACAAGAAAATGGATTTATGTCATTATTAAGCAAGATCTAACCTTTGATCCAAAAAAATTGTTGCTAGATATACAACAAAATTATAGTTATAAAGAAAGATTGTGTTAGCTACTGTGATTACAAACATAATGATTTTAAAGAACTAGAAAACTGTGCCAGTGCCACTATTGAATTTAGATGAATGCTGCCCACTATATTATAAATATGCATTATACTAGTGGGATATACAAAATGAAAGCAGATTATTTTTCTGTATAATTTGTTGGTCATTCTTTTTTCTGAAAAAGAAAAAAAGAAACAGAAAAAAAGCAGTAGCATTGAAAGATAAGGGAGAGTTCAAAGGAGATGGGTGCCCAGTGTGATATTTCAGGTAACTCAGAAGTGAACTGCAACACAATCGAGGAAATAAACAAACTGGATAGAAATGTTTATAATGAATAGCAGTCAGAGAAGTAGAATGCAGGACTATAGAAGAAAGAAAAGCTATATTAAATGAAACAAGTCTTTACACTTTGAAACACTCCCCAGAGAACACAACATCAAAACTTTAGAAATAATGGGAGGAAGTGAAGAAACACTGTGAGGAATGATGGGTAATGCAGTCAAAGTTTGGGCATAAGAACAATCCTCCATGGTAAGCAATATATTTTTCATGACTAAACAAACTAGGAACCAAAGCAAGTATCAAACCAACTCAAAAAAATAACTAACACTTGCTGTAAAGCAGGAATGACAACTGCCTATTTCCAAGAACACTTTATTAATGAAGTTTAGTACTTTTGTTCCTTAATTTTATGGAACTTCATAGAACAAAATCATGATTAAAAACTGGTTATATAATATGTATTAAAATTATGTGATAAAGTCAGTTACAACTACAATTCAATTAAATAATTAAAATCTCAATTAAGCATCATAATACTTCAATTTTAAAGCTGAATTTATACAGCAAGTTTCATTCAACCCAGAAAAACTAGTAGCAACCATTCTAAGCTTCCATTTTAATTCACATTTCTCCAGATGTTTGTCCAATATAAAACCCCAGGGATCGCTTTTTAACTGCTCAATAATTAAAAAAAAAAAAAAAAGCCAACTTATGGACTTCAATATGTTTAAGCAAAGCACTGGTGATTTTACCCTTCCAAATATCAAGTAAATGTTCATAAATACAATTTTTCAGTTTTCTGGATGTTTTTCCCACATAAAATGCTGGACATAAATGACTCTTTGCTAAATAAACCACTTATTTAGTGTTACATGAAAAATGCCCATTTATTCCAAATAATTCACCTCTAATCAGAAAATTGTCACATAAAATGATATTTGAACATTGGGAGCAGCAGCCGCGTCTAAACATCCCATTCACCCTCTTCACATTTCTAACAGCTGTTTCTTTATTCTGTTCTAAATCGTTCTTAAATAATCTATCTTTTTCATCTGCTTTTTCTAGTATGGTCCTATCTGTTTTAAAAAGACCCCAATTTTTATTTAAAATATTCAGAATGGCTCTACTGTCAAGAGATACTACTATAAGTAGTAATAAACAACTTTTTGCTCTCATATATAGACTTACTACTTGAAAGTTTCAAAGGGTTACTAACGTTTGAATTATTTAAGCCCAAAATTGGCAAATAAACACAGTTCCTTATTTTAGTTTCAACTTCATCTCAAAGTTCAGAGACAAACCTTGCTGGGTAACAACTTTTTTAAAACATATTGACTAAAATGTCACATTCCTTATAGAAAACCTCTGTACCAGAAATCATTTTTGCTAACTGGACCAATTGTTCTTTTACAATCATCTTCTTTTGATACTCAGGATGCCAGGTATTACAAGGTAAAAATGAATTAGAAAATGTACGTTTTCTATCAATACTTGACCACTATCTTTGATTTTCAAAATCTTTTTTTCAACTCAATGTCTAAATAAACAATTTTCTCCTTACTGTAATTATGGGTAAATTTTCAAAATTCCACTGTATTATTAAGATATTTAATAAAGCCTTCTAACTTACTTGGGGTATCAACCCATAAAATAAATAATATGTGTCTAAAAACCTTGTATTTAAAACACAGGGATTATTAAATTCACTACTGAATAAATAAAGATATTCCCAGTAAGCCATAACAAAATTTGCGAAGACTGAGGCACAGGCTGCTCCCATAGCAGCTGTGTTTTTTTCTTTAAAAAAATGACCTTCAAAATAAATAAAGTTATTTTTTAACAATACTTCCATTAACACTGTAATAGCATTAATTTTATCTAGATGTAAATCAACATGTCCAAAAATAGAATCTTCAAACCACTGTATATTCACAATATCTGGTAACCAAATATAAATTTTGAACATCAATGGTAACAAAACCACATCAGCCAGGAACTGTATATCATTCATCTTGCTTAAAAAGTCCCAATAGTCTTTACAATTGTGTACTAATTTATCCATAGCAGTTTTACAATTTTATCCAAAAATGTTGTAGTATAAAATGTTTAACTTCTTAACTACTTACGTATGTACAATAAACTGCAATATCTAAGCCTAATTTGAAGGAAGTCATTATTTCTGAGGTAACAAAATGGACATGAAAATTAATGCATGGGAGGAAATAAGGAAAAAGCAATGTAAAAAGTGATACATAGGCAAATGTGAAATAAAAGGAAATGGTTGATAAGTAACATATCAAAGATCTGTGCAAAAAGAAAACAAAGCTATTGCATCAGGCAAATGAAGCTAGAGCACTAGACTTGCAAACTGATGGGTATGCAAGACAAATGAATGGGAATGCTGTGATACAAAAAGATAGTAACATCAGCATAGTGTAGTCATACAATGTACGTCTGTGATGGACAGCTTGAAGGGAAGAAAATAAAGTCATAAAAGGGTCATGTCTATGGCATACCCATGTACATACGACTGCTAAATTTTATGGATCCATAGGCAAAGAGAGTGATGGAGAGGTTTAACAATAGGCAGCCTCCAAAGAATACAATGTTCAGCTTTGAGGGTAGGCTTAGAGGAAGGGCTGTATATCAGCAAAGGAGAGAGGTGAGCAAAAACAGCAAGGAAAATATAGATAATTACATGGAACATTGGGGGTTTATCAAATCCTATCAGATGGTTGGGATGGTGGCCTAATGGTTAAGGTGTTTACCTTATAGGCACAGTGTGCAAGGTTTGATTCTCACATGGGGTAATTGGCTAGGCTTAAAATGGCCCACAAGGGCAGTTAGCCTAGTAGTAACCTATGAAGGAGAATACAGGAATAGATAAAGAGACTGTTGTGATGTCACTGTCCTGTTACATTAAAGAAAACAGAAAACCAGAGAAGGGGAGATGATACTGTGTTATGACTACCCAAGGGGAGAGAATGAACACAAGACAGGAGAATGAGATAGGGGAGCATCAAATGTATTTCAGAGGGGACTTTGGACAAGCACAGATAAAATGATAAAAAGCAGGATAGGCTGATCATGCATCATTTTGCAGAGAAGGATAGAAGGTGCTTGCATGACAATGGGAAACATATATTCACAAAACTGGGATGAAGAAGGATGGGAAACATATATTCACAAAACTGGGATGAAGAAGGATTCTACAATATCAATTTTGTTATGTAGACTTAGGCAAGAAGAGATGGAAAAATATATATAATTGGAGGGGACTATAATGTCCCCACACATGAACCAGAAAAAGGCAGGATGTACCAAAGGACGGCATATAATAATAATAAAAAAAGAGGCAAAAACTAGAACAAGGAATGGAAGATGGAGAGTGGATGGATATATGGAGGGAAGAGTATCCATCTTAGAGCCTATATACCTTCACATGAAACATTAGGTATAGGTAAGTAGGTTAGACAGATTCTTAGGGCAGGGCAACCTAATACCAGAAAGACACACATCAGATTATGCGGTAGTAAGACTTAAGGTAAGTGTGCAAGAAGAGAAAACAATGAAAAGGGGTTGCAGGTGGGCTAGCTATAAATGGAAGGAGACAGAAGACAAGGAATAAAGGAAACAGTGCAGAACAATACATAACACAGGGACAAACTGGTAGAACACTGATGGGATGGAATCAGAATTACTGATGAGCACAGAAGGAATGATGAAATAGAGATTGAGGAGCCAGAGACAGAAAGATGAAGGCATTACAGGAGGTAGCCAGAAGAAATGAAAGTAGAAAGGAAATGCTACAGATCAGAGACAAAGCAGTAATAATGGAATAAGCAAAATTATTACATACAAGAAATTTAACAATGGAAATGGGGACATTATAGCCTTGTTGCTTTGATTATTACAGACACCATGATTTTAGCAAAGGTACTGACAGAAAACTGCAAGACGTATTGCTAAAATAATATAGTCCGGTTAAAATACCCTTGTAAAGGTAAGTAAGGCAGGAAAAATGATGGGGCATATTGGAATTTATACACAAGGAGGAATTGAAACAGCAAAGGAAAATGGGCTTGTGTTCTTTGAGCTGCTGAAGGACCTTGGTATGGTGAGGTGGGAATTCCTATGGAACACATTGCAGCAATGGTTACAGACCATATATCAAGACTCAGAAACTGAAATATTCATACATGGAGGAGGATCTCAGCATACAGGGTTGGAAAGAGGGACCAGACCCTTGATATGAAAATCAGACACATTTTAGCAATGCTGAGTGAAATGGATGGCA